>NC_043002.1:3608584-3733584 GCF_006345805.1 Octopus sinensis
TATATGATATGCGCCAATACTTACTCTTATCTGGTTTCCACTTCATTTTAAAGTTAAATTCTATTTTATGCCTGGATTTCATTTTCAGGTAATTTTAACAATAACTGGGATTAAACTAATCTAGCTTTTTTTTTATCTTCCATTATTCTTATTAAACATTCAAAATACAAATCAAAGCGGTTTTAAGTATTTTCTTTTATATATAAATAAATAAAAAATTACCCGGTGCCCCAGCATGGCCACAGCTCGTGAGCTGAAACTAGATAAAATAAAATAAATACTTTTCACTCGGTATGCAAATATCTATGTCTGTATACAAATCATTTATATTTGCCTGCAAAATTATTTGCGAGTAATTTTATACAAGGGTATTTAAATTTTTTATATATATGCAAAAGAGGAGATGGCTAAAGAGAACTTTATTAAGATGCAATCTTCGACAACGCATTATTTTGCTTCGTTTCCACTAAATTGTTTAGCAACGAAGCTCTTTGCTTTCGCAGTGTGTGCGTATAAATATATTTAGGTGCGTGTATGCATTTGCATGCATGCGTGTGTGTGTGTGTGTGTATTATATAATTACTAAATTTTTTGTTAATTACATTACTAAATCGAAAACCTACAAATGGTATGTAATAAATAAATTCGAAGTATTTCTGTCCCTATTTTATAGAAATTGTTTTAAATCCTCTCTCGAATCTATTTTAATTTTTATTTACAATCCTCCGCCGTTATATAAAGAATTTTTTTTAATAACTTTTATCTTCCCAAGCAAAAATGTGTCACCATTTAACAAGTCGAGCTCCTACAGAATTTATGCCGAATTAGCGATGTTTATTTAATAATCTGAATCTAAACAATATGTCAAGTTATCTAAATGCAGACGTTTTCTATTTGATAGTTCAGTAAAATACAACTGAAATTCTACGCTGTGCGTTGATGTGGTCGACATTTTAAACTGTTTCTTCGCTGAGTGATATAATTATTATAATAATTCCAAAGAAAAAGCCTCGCTGAATAGAAACTAAAAACTTTCTTCCATTCACAAAACAATATATTCTAGTTGTGGAAAGAAATAAAATACGTTGATGTAACAAAGTATAAATGTTTAAAACGTATTCACTTATGTCTCCCACGTCTTTGACAAACTAATGTCTTCGTTTTCTCCCGATTATTGTAATTAATCAAACATTCCGAGGTGACTTTCACAGTTAAATATCAGTTGTAAAGTATTTTAAACGTATAAAGAAATAAATTGTAGAATTCATCGAAATATTTTTAACAAAACATCTTTTTTAAACAATACAATGTAAAATCTGAACATTTACAAGAAAGAGAAAAAAATATGCAAGACTATAAATTATTATCAATTATGTCGGCGTCATCTCGATCAAAAATAACGTTTATATAATTTACAGTTTCTTCTTTAAATAATTATTTGAATCTGCCAAAGAAGTCTATAAATAAATAAAGCTATTTCTTTCCCTTTTGTCCTCTTTTTCTATTCAATGCCGGAAGTGAGAGAAAATGGCTTTCTCAGACATCGACCACCGCAACATACTCTCTCTCTCTTATCAATATTATTGCCTTTATTAAATTTCTTGGGAAGCTTCACAACACTACACCTAATTTCAGTCATGAATTACGAGCAGTTTGCTATATTTTTTGATAAAGCTGATGGATTAACTTCATTACTTTCTGGTCATTTAATTAAAAAAAGTTAAACTTCTCCGTGAAGAACTTGTGACTGTTGAGGGAGAAACAAAACTGGTAGACGTAAAATTATCTCCAAGACCTAAATTCTGGTAAAACCTAAATTTTTCGATGATGTTCGTTGGAAAAAAAAACCTAATAATTCACTAAATAATAATATTATGTAATACTATTTCCTATGTCTGTAATTAAACCCTAAAGCTACTTAAGCAAAGTGTCTTTAGATATTTTTACCGTTTCCACTGCTCTTATTTATTTTCAGTTCTGGAACTCCTTCTGCTCGTAACTTTTTTATTTTTTATGCATTTTAAAAGAATTCAGATTTTCATTTTGTTTAATAAAATATTAAATTTTACCGAGTTTGGTTATTTGGTGGCGACTTTAAAGGTCACCACATTCGGAATTCCCAGATAATTACTGCTGCAAGAATTACAATAGTAAATTATAAAAACAATATGTCAAGATAATTTAATTCATTGTCTTATATAATAAAACCAAAAAAAGTTTCTATATTTTGGTTGAATTTGATAATTTTGAGCTAGGTGCTTGGCGCCAAACGATTATTTTGCCAATAATTGCTGCCAACATGTAAACATTAATAAACCTTCTGACATTCCAAAAATCACCGATAAAACATAACAATTAAGGTATTTTAGCAAATATTTCGAAGTCAGTGTCATATAAAAATGGTACACCGTTTTAGCGAGACAAATTTCCGTAGTTTTTTTAGAATCTTTCATGTTTTTCTCTTTATCTATTCCTGTAAATTACAACTTGACAAAATATATTTTGCTGTTTTCGCCTGGGAACTCGTTGTTTCTGCGTTCAAATCCCGCCCACCGACGTTACTTTTCGAACCTCCAAGATCTGTTATATTAGTTCTGTTCGATCTCTTCAATCAATTATATCGTATTCTTACGAAGAATTAGCCTTGTTTTTGGTGAAAAGCAATAAACATTACAATTGGGAAAGGCATAAATGCCACGATGTCCCCTGCCACTTCTCTCTTAAACGGCACCTAATTTACCCCCCACTTCGGTTTTTATTTCTAGTCATAACATCGCATACTCTTTTAATATTTCTATAAATCTAATCCGAATGTCTGCCACTTGACATTCTTCTGTCAAATCCCGTTGGATTCCTCTTTGACTTTCATTCCAAGGTCAATTAAATACCAGTAATTCGTCAATTTAATACACTATCCAGCATTCCCTTATATTAAAAAGATATTATTCTTATCTCTAGTGAAGTCGTGTTCACATTTGCTCTCGTTTCCAACCAATTTCGATTCCTTTAATAACCCTATAACCACTTCTATCCTTTTACTGGCTGCCAACCTCACCACGCCCAACTAACCCTAATTCCAAGACCTGTGCCAACTGAAATAACCCAAGCTTATATTTCAAGACGGCTAATAATAAACTGAAAGCTTCCTTTCCTCAACAAAATTGACAAACTACCATTTAAATCCTGCCTAGAACCCTCACATCTTTACACATATTCTGTCACACACACACACCTTTTGTCTGGGGCACCATCTTAAAGAATTTTTAGTCAAATGAAATGACCCCCAATACTTCAGTACTTTTTCTTTTAAACTGGTACTTATTATATCAGTCTCTGTTGCCAAACTGCTATGTTGCACGGACATAAACACCAACACTGGTCATCAAGTGGTAGTGGGGAGAATAAACAGAGACATATATATATGTCACAGGCTTCTTCCAGTTTCCATCTACCAAATTCACTCCCAAGACTTTGGTTGGCCCAAAGCTATAGTAGAAGACACTTGCCCAAGGTACCATGCAGTAGGACTGAACCTGGAATCATGTGGTTGGGAATCAAACTTATTTCTTTATTGCCCAGAAGGGGCTAAACAGAGAGGGGACAAAGGGATTAAGTCAATTATATCGACCTCAGTGCGTAACTGGTACTTAATTTATCGACCCTGAAAGGATGAAAGGCAAAGTCGACCTCGGCGGAATTTGAACTCAGAACGTAACGACAGACAAAATACCGCTAAGCATTTTGCCCGGTGTGTTAACATGTCTGCCAATTTGCCAATCAAACTTCTTTATTTTCTAAAATTTGCCACGAGGGCAGTACATAGATAGAAGCAAGTGGGCTGGACATAGACAGGATGAGACGAAATAATGCGGATGGGAGGGATGGTGGCGCCCACCAACTGACAAACCCTCGAATACAAAGTTTCTTTACAATGATATCAAATTTTCTTACAATTCTCTTTGTCAGGTCCCCCAAAGTAAGTTACCTGCCGCCTGCAGACAACTCTGCATCGACAGGTCGGGGCCTGCAAAGAGGAAACTTCTTGCCACACAGCCACACCTGCACTTCTACATACAGGTGTCTATGGAGGTGGTTATAGATATATGCCTTTGTTGGCTCACAATCGTAATGTCAAGAGTTTAATCTCCAAACCAGAGAGGTGTATTGTGTCCTTCAACAAGTTTCTTCATTTCACTTTACTCCAGCCTGCTTAACTGAAAGTTAAGTTCCAGGTAAATGTCGGTGCAGCCATCTCCAGCTGTCCCCTTCTGGATGTGCCACAAGGTTAAAGGAGAATTGAGCAGCTGCCTGTATCTGCTCATCACTAAGACAATTAGTGAAAGCATTATTCGTGCTACCAAGCCATATTCCTTGGTGGGTGGACAATAGATGGCTTATATAAACTTGCTATTTGAAGATTCTCATTCTTGCAACTCACGCAGGCTCATATCATCATCATCATCATCATCATTCAGTGTCTGTTTTCCCTGCTGGTATGGGTTGGACGGTTTGACAGGAGCTGGCAAGGCTGGAGAGCTGCACCAGGGTCCAATTGTCTGTTTTCTACAGCTGGATGCCCTTCCTAACACCAACAAATTTACAGAGTGTACTGGGTGCTTTACATGTAGCACTAGCACAGGTGCTTTTTACGTGGCTCCAATACTTTATACAAGACACCAGCATATATACATATACAGGGATTAAACAAAGTAATGGAAACACCTTAAAATTTCAAACAAATTTATTTTCATATGGGGTAGGACCAGCTTTGGTAGTAATTACAGCTTGAATTCTATGAGGTATGAACTCATACACAGTTTGAATTGTTTCCAAAGGAATTTTTGTCCATTCTTCAGCTAAAACAGTCTCCAGTTCTTGTAGTGATGATGGTGGAGGATATCGACTCCTTACTTGTTTTTCTAAAATGCACCATAAATGTTCAATAATATTGAGATCTGGGGACTGTGGTGGCCAGATAGGATGTTCAACTTCACTAGAATGTTCCTTGTGCCATTCAGTAACAACCTTAGCTGTGTGAATTGGTGCATTAACATCCTGAAAGATTGCGTTTCCCTCCAGAAACAGTTCTGCAATCATAGGAAGAATTCTATCAGATAAAATGCTTAAATAGTCTTGACTATTAATTCTGCCATGAAGGGAAACCCCTGGGCCAGCGGACTGCCAAGATATAGCCACCCGTATTATCACAGATTCTCCTCCGTGTTTTAACTCCACTCTAAATGCTTTGCAACGTTTGTTTTTGAAAGTAGTGGTTTTCTGATTGCAGCCCTCCTATAAAATCCAGCTTTGTGCTGCTCCTGGCAAACAGCTTTTGTGGAAACTGGGTTCTTTAGGTGGTCATTAAGCTCTACAGTAATTTTGGGAGCTCTACTTTTGTGATCCTTTCTAACAATTCACAGAAGAGTCCGACAGTCCCTATCTGAAAGTTTTGGTTTTCTTCTGGAGTTTGGTTTCAATGAGGAGGTTTTTCCCTCTTTCTCAAAGGCTGTTGTTACTTTCGAGCCAGTACTTCTTGATACACCAAACATTTCGGCTGTTTTCAGTATGCTAGCACCTCTCTGAAAGTCCAATAGATCTGTCATTTGAATGAATTTTAATTACCTTTTTCTGATATCTGAAAAAAAAAAAGCAATTTTGGCAAAACATATTAAGCAACACTAATAATAAATCAAAAAACCAAAATAAACAAGCTTTTGACAGTTTTACAGATATTTCAACATTATGATGCTAGGTGTTTCCATTATTTTGTCCAACCCCTGCATATCCTCATCATCCTTGTCTTCGATCTGCTTTTCATAATGGTTGGATAAGTCAAACACAGTTTAATGCCTCCTTAAGTGTTGTCAAGGGATCACACTCACTTGTCTGTCTCATTTTGGTAGGGTTTCTATGGCTGGGTGCCCACTTTACAGAGTGCATTAGGTGCATATCACTGCAGCACAAGAGAGGTTGTCCTGTCTTTGACAAGAAAAAGAAATTAGTTGTCTCACTCTTACGAGGTCTTTACACGTTCATTAACCACGGGCTGGGTGGTAGCACTATAGAGGTTATCCGTTCCTCCCTCAGCCATCTGGAGTGGATTCACCAGCACTTGTAACATTGCCTTGTTCTGGGCACCCTCTCTGCTCTATTTGGCTCTGTTTATTCAGGGCAACTGGACCACTACAGAAGAGAATGTAGTTTCAGAAGATTAAATAAGTTGAAAGGGAGGATGGGTGTAGGGGGGGGGAAGAGTATAGGAGGTTAAACAGAGTGATAGTGGGAGATGATGGAGTAAAAGAGAAGTGGAAGAGTTAATGCCAGAGGAGTGATGAAAAGTAGTAAAGATGGTGTGACTGAACAGATATAAATAGGCAAGGCCAGATTTAGTTGTACAATATACATCCTCCACCCCAGTCACTACTCTCTCCATTTTTAATTTACATTTAGCCACACATTTGCTTGGGTGGTTAGAACTGTAGGATTTTTCCAATCTGGAAGGGGCAAAGCTACCAAGGGTCAGTGTTAACTGGATATAAGGGGTGGGAATCGATCAGCTTCGATTGGGTCACCTCGGTAAGGGTGTCTGAGGTTGAAAGACCCAAAACACCAAATACCACCCCAGAGCCATTGTTGATGATGTGTCCTGGTGCATTACAGGATGATGTAGGGAAAATATGCATATATATATATATATTATATATATATATATATATATATATAATATATATATATTGGTGGCACGTAAAAAACACCCACTACACTCGCGGAGTGGTTGGCGTTAGGAAGGGCATCCAGCCGTAGAAACACTGCCAGATCTGACTGGGCCTGACGAAGCCTTCCAGCTTCACAGACCCCAGTTGACCAGTCCAACCCATGCTAGCATGGAAAGCGGACGCTAAATGATGATGATGATGATTGGAAGGTTTGGAGATGGTGTACAGGTATTTTATAGTAGAAGAAATGAGGTACTCAGAAAATCGGATGGTTTATATTTACAGATATTTATTTGTATATTACATGTTTTTATACATCATATAACTTAGATCATGTATTAGCGCTTTCTCCCATTCTAGTGGTGTTTTCAAATCAAACTAAGTTCCTGTGTGAAGAGTTTTGACCATTCTATAGTGGTATTGAGTTTGTAGTGGTGGGGAGGAATATAAGACAGTACAAGAGGGTGATGGATGAGGAGGAAGTTAACATCCATTTTCCATGCTAGCATGGTCTTGATAGTTTGACAGGGGATGCACCAGGCTCCATTGTTTTGGCATGGCTTCTGTGGCTGGATGCACTTCATAATGCCAACCACTTTATAGAATGTACTGGGTGCTTTTTACGTACCACCATCATCAGTGCTTTTTATGTGGAACCAGCAAACACACACACACACACACACATCATCATCATCATCATCATCTTAATTTAACATCTGTTGTCCATGCAGGCACGGGTTGGACGGTTTGACTGGGCTGGCATGCTGGCAGGCTCCAGTCTGATTTGGCATGGTCTTCTATGGCTAGATGCCCTTCCTAACGCCAACCACTCCGAGAGTGTAATGGGTGCTTTTACGTGCCACCAGCATGGGTGCCATTTGCGTGATACCGGTATCTACCCTGACTGCGATTATGCTCAGCTTCATGGGTTTTCTTCTCAAGTTGGACATAATGACAAAGGTCTTAGTCATCGCCTCCATGAGGCCTAACACTCGAAAGTAGCTCAGCCTCTTTGCCTCCATATATATATATATACATACATACACACACACACACACACATCATCATCATCATCATCATCTTAATTTAACATCTGTTGTCCATGCAGGCACGGGTTGGACGGTTTGACTGGGCTGGCATGCTGGCAGGCTCCAGTCTGATTTGGCATGGTCTTCTATGGCTAGATGCCCTTCCTAACGCCAACCACTCCGAGAGTGTAATGGGTGCTTTTACGTGCCACCAGCATGGGTGCCATTTGCGTGATACCGGTATCTACCCTGACTGCGATTATGCTCAGCTTCATGGGTTTTCTTCTCAAGTATGACATAATGACAAAGGTCTTAGTCATCGCCTCCATGAGGCCTAACACTCGAAAGTAGCTCAGCCTCTTTGCCTCCATATATATATATATACATACATACACACACACACACATACACACATGTATGGAAAGCTTAGTTGGCTGTATGCACAATGACGCCTCTGGGACTGCTTACCTGAGATGACCTCCGACCTAGTGAGCAAGAGCACAGCGGAAGAGAGAAACAGAGACAGATGGATATGTGTGTGTGTGTGTGAGGGATGGTAACAAGAAGGGCATCAAGCTATACAAAATCTACATCAACAAGTTCCACCTGATCCAGGCAAGCATGGGTGATGAGAATGAAAATACCCCCATGCTGGTCCACATTAAATGCACCCATTGCCACTCTGTAAAGTGGTAGGCATTAGGAAGGGCATCCGGCCATAGAAACCAAACGAAACAGACTGGAATCTGATGTAGCTTGCCAGCTCTGGTCAAGCCTTCTAACCCATGCCAGCATGGAAAATGGATGTGAAATGTTGATACATATATATTCATGGAAGTGCTTATATAGATGCAGGAGTGGCTGTGTGGTAAGTAGCTTGCTTGCCAACCACATGGTTCTGGGTTCAGTCTCACTACATGGCACCTTGGGCAAGTGTCTTTGGCAAGCCTTGTGAGTGGATTTGGTAGATGGAAACTGAAAGAAGCCCATCATCGGAAGAGGTATATATATATATGTGTGTGTGTATGTATATGTTTGTGTGTCTGTGTTTGTCCCCTCACCATCGCTTGACATCCGATGCTGGTGTGTTTACATCCCCGTAACTTGGCGGTTCGGCAAGAGAGACCGATAGAGTAAGTACTAGGCTTACAAAGAATAAGTCCAAGGGTCGATTTGCTCGACTAAAAGGCGGTGCTCCAGCATGGCCGCAGTCAAATGACTGAAACAAATAAAAGAAAATGTTCATGTGTAAGTGTGTATATGAGCATCTGTGACTGTGTGTGTGTAGATGCACCAAGTTCCATTGTGAAGGAATCATGTTACAAACATTTTTACATCCACTTCTCTTGTGTTTGTTAACTCTTATAATACATGGGAGAGTGTTTTTATAAGTGATAGCGTTTTGTTGTTGTTCTTCTGTAAAGAACTAGTTTCACACAGAATTATATGATACTGCTTCTATCATACAAACGAAAGAGAACGTTTACGCATTTTGTCTGTTTTTAAACGGTTAATGCAGCACTTTCTGGATGGGTTGGTTTTAGGTTAAACACAAGAGCTCGGATTAAGTCACTTGCTACACTTGTGCAACTCTGAAACAGGCACACGCACACACACACATGTATATGTGTGTGTGCGTATATATGTATGCATGTGTGCCTATATATGTATGTGTATATATATATTTATATTTGGGCCTGGTGCAGCCTTCTGGCTTTCTAGACCCCAGTTGAACCGTCCAACCCATGCTAGCATGGAAAGCGGACGCTAAACAATGATGATGATGATGATGATGATATATATATGTATATATATATCATCATCATCATTTAGCGTCCGCTTTCCATGCTAGCATGGGTTGGACGGTTCAACTGGGGTCTGTGAAGCCAGAAGGCTGCATCAGGCCCAGTCTGATATGGCAATGTTTCTACGGCTGGATGCCCTTCCTAACGCCATGTATATATATATATTACATGTATATATGTATATATATTTATATATATATATACACACACATACATTTATTATATATATATATATGTGTATATATATATATATATCAGAATCAAAATCGATCAATGGAAATTGCAGATGTGTTACCAGTGCCGGTGGCATGTAAGAGAACCTTCTGTTTCGCGACCGTTGCCAGCACCGCCCTGTTTCATGTCCGTTTCCAGCACCGCCCTGTTTCGTGTCCGTTGCCAGCACCGCCCTGTTTCGTGTCCGTTGCCAGCCTCGCCTGGCCCTCGTGCCGGTGGCACATAAAAAGCACCATCCGTTCGTGGCTGTTTGCCAGCACTGTCTGGCACCTGTGCGAGTGGCACGTAAAAAGCACCCACTACACTCACGGAGTGGTTGGCGTTAGGAAGGGCATCCAGCCGTAGAAACACTGCCAGATTTGACTGGGCCTGATGAAGCCTTCTGGCTTCACAGACCCCAGTAGAACCGTCCAACCCATGCTAGCATGGAAAACGGACGCTAAACGATGATGATATATATATATATATATATATATATCATGATGATGATGTTATATATATTTATGTGTGTAAAGTGCAACATGTAGAACATAACATTTAACCAATGTTTAGAGCTCCATGATTATAGTTCAAAAGTTCCATTCATGAAGAGGATTGTATTTACATTTCTCTTCGTGAATGGAATTATACACACATACAGATGTATGGTTCCTGCAGGGCATTGATTCTCAAAGTGGGCAGTATTGCCTCCCTGGGGGTGCAGGGGAAAGTTCGAAGGAGGTGTTCAAGAAAAGTGGGGGGGGCAATAATGGGGTGGGGATTGATGTAAAAATGACAAAGTAATGGGTTCACTAAGTTTTATTTGTGAAATACAGTTGCTTTGAATTTGCTTCAGAAAGAGGTCTATGTTTGTGATGGTTAATTGGCGTGGGGGCGTAGGTGTCAAGGGGGCAGCAGCCTGAAAAAGTTTGGGAACCACTGCTGTAGACTATAGTTTTGATGCTACTTTGGTCATAATGAAGTCCGCCTGTGTGTTGTGAGTGAATTTGGTAGACAGAAACTTTGGAAGCCCGTCATGTATATGTGTTTGTTCCCCTTTCCCCATAACTTAGCAGTTTGGCAAAAGAGACTGATAGAATAAATTCCAGTCTTTAAAAAAAAATAATAAATATTGGGTTAATTTGTTTGACTAAAAACCCTTCAAGCTAAGTGCACTAGCATGGTCACATTTAAAATACTGAAACTAGTAAAAGTTAAAAAGTGTAGATACTGAAGCTGTGCCCCAGCATGGCCTCAGCCTCCAACTGAAACCAGTAAAAGATAAAAGAAAGATACTGAGAGAAATGATATCTAATTAGAGCTATTTTTACTGATAAGAAGGAAAAAGGTAAGAATACGGCAGTCGTTTGGTTGATTGTATCAAAATGGAGTTTTCTGGAGATAAAGACATAAAGTGAAGTTATTGGGAAATCCTGTACCAATTGTAATTGGTATTTCATATTCAGTTACATTAGTATCAAAGCAATACATTTTCTCACTGATGTCTTATGATTAATTGACAGTATGACTATCATCAAAATCTGTAATTGGCTTTCTTTAATTTCTCTTTGAATTAATTACTCACTAATGGTCTTTCTCACAACAAATAAATGAGATGACATTTTATCAGATCTTTGTACGCAGATATAAACTGGTTTCTTACAATCTTATATTTATGCAAAGAATATTTATAAATATGTTGTTTTTTTTTTTTTTTTTGAAAAAAAGCAATAACCTTAAAGTGTTATTAGTGAATTGCTTCAGAAGTTTGTAATAATAGCAAACAACAATTATTACCAAAGAGATGTCCTTTGTTGATTCTTTGAAAAATGATGTATTTAAGAAATATTATGATTTATTCAGAGAGTTTTAAAATTAATTACAGAAATTCCAAATTTATATCGCATATAAAAAGCAATGTGTGTGTGTCTTATTAGTGATGAGAGCAATATTAATACGAAAAGGTGATCTTCATATCCAACCTGAAATGGATGATTTGTTAGAACACCAAATATTGCATTAGTAGCGTTGACAGAACCTGTCATATGGGCACTTGGTGCAGAAAAGCACACACCTAGATTGTAGCAGACAATGCCATTTAATGAAATAATTGGTAAGGAAATATTGAAGGTCATATAATATGTACATACAACAAGTGCTCTGCTTAAAGCAAGTGTCTTAACTCCAACTGGGACAAAGGTCCCATAGAAATACAAGGGTGGGCTTAAAAGTTCATAGGCTGACTATGAAGGAGTGACTAAGAAGTGCTGTGAAATCTTACATACATTAATTTCAACCCTTCTTATTAATTACTGCATTGTTTCTTTCCAGATAAACTGACATCTGACCTTTCAAAAAAGACTTCAAAAGTAACTGGTAGTGACTTCTCTTGGAAATAGACAAAATCTGGCATCATGATGTTATCAAGTACCTGCAGAAAAGGGGTTTAGCCCTCAATAGCATTCATGCTGACATGGTTGCTACATTAGAGGATGATGCTCCAGCTTTATCAACAGTCCAAAAGTGGGGAGCAGAATTTAGGAGATGAAGGGAGTGTTTTGAAGATGACCCAATGTCTGGACATCCTGCAACTGCCACCACCGAGGAAAACCTTGATCGTGTTCACCACATGGTGATGGACGACAGGTGATTGACCAGAAACCAAATAGCCAATGCTATTAGCATATCCCTAGACAGAGTTGAGAATATTCTGCACAAGGAACCTGGCATGACAAAGGTTTCTGCTTGGAGAAATCCGACATTGTCTGAGGCAGATCCAGCTGATATCCTTGAACATTTCCTAACCCAGCATCAGTGTTGGGTTCATCACTTTGAGACAATCCATGCAGTGGGAAACACTCCTCCTCAACTGCTCCAAAGAAGGCCAAGGTCATTTCATCTGCAAGGAAGGTGATGGCCTCTGGTTTTTGGGGTGCAAAAAGGCATTGTGTTTATTGACTATCTTCAAAAGGGCCACACCATCTTGCTCAGGCAGTTACAAACACCTAGGAAAACTAAAAAAAGGGGTCTTGTTTCATCTGGACAATGCTCCAGCATACAAGTCCTTGATTCCAATGGCTGCTATGTGTACTCTGGCTTTGAACTGGTCAACTACCCTCCCTATTCTTATGATTTTCCCCCGTCTGACCATCATGTCCCCCAACTGGAAAAAACACTTGGCTGGGAAGCAGTATCACAGTGATAATAATGATGATGATGATGATGATATCATATTTGTTGTTGATGACTTTTTTTTGAGCCACAGGCTTCTTCATCAATAGGATCCAAGCACTGCAACATCAATGGATGAAGTGTGTGGTTGAAAAATAAACCACATTTGGTCACATTCCATGAGAGTATCTTGGTCAATGTATGAACTTTTCAGCCAGTCCTCATATTTGTATATGTGTTTGTGTAAATGTGTGTGTGTGTGTGTGTGTGTATTCTTGTCTTGACATCATATGATGATTGTAAATGAGCCTCACTGTTATACAAGTGATGTTATTCGTTTCCAGTCTTTCTTGAAAAATGTCTAGTCTTGAGGAAATATTGTCTCACCTTGTTTCCAGGTGAGATTTAGCAATTGGAAAGGTACCTGACTGTAGAAAATAAATCTGCCTCAAATTCCATCTGACCCCTGCTAGAATGGAAAAATGGCCATTAAACTATGTTGTTGTTGTTGATAATGATGATGGTGGTGTAACAGCATTGTAGTCAACTGTTACAAGGATGAAGAAGATGCCTTAACGAGAAGTGATTACAGAGGTATCAGATTGCTAGACCAAGTCGTGAAAATTACAGTAAAGTGTTTTAGCCTAATTAATTAGGAACAGAATTAAAGTAGATGAGATGCAGTTTGGTTTTGGACTAAGGATAAGTACTACTGATGCCATCTTCTTAGGAGGATAACTGCAAGAGAAATATTCAGTTAAAAGTAAGCCATTTGTCGTGCAGTTTGACCTGGTGGTCTCTGAGGAAGCTAGGATTCGATGAATGGCTTGAGGAAACCATACAAGGGATGGACATAGAAGCTGTCAATAGAGGGAGTATTAACCATGCAATCAGCAAGGAATTTAGAGTACATGTAGGAATTCACCAGAGCTTGCTTCTCAATCCCTTCCTATTCATCATTGTTCTCCAGGCCATAACAGAGGAATTTTAGACTGACTGCCCTTGGGACCTGCTATATGTTGATGGCTTTGTTCTCATAGCAGAATCTGTTAAGAATAGAAAAGAAATTTCAGATGTAGAAAATCGAACTGCACTCTTCAAAACTTGCACTAAGAATAAAAACAAGGTAAAATTACTCTCTGCTTTTATAGCAAGTTGGTGCAGGTTATTTATTGTCCCCCTCTGAAAGAGGCAATGACAGGTGACCAAAACTTTTGGCAATATGCTGTGCTTGAGTAGAAGACCCATCAAACCAAGTGAAATCTTAGTCATGGCTGATGCTGGTGTCACGCAAATGGCACCCATGCAGGTGGCACGTAAAAAGCCCCTTTTGGGTGTTGGGCCTCACAGAGGCAATCACTAAGACCTTTGGCTTTATGTTGTGCTTGAGAAGAAGACCCATCAGGCCAAGCAAACTCAGTCGTGGCAGATACTGGTGTCACGCAAATGGCACTCATGCTCGTGGCACGTAAAAACACCTTTTGAGCGTTGGGCCTCATGGAGGCAGGGACCGAGACCATTTGGCATTATGCTGGGCTTCAAGCATTGGGCCTCACAGTGGCAGTGACCAAGTCCCTTTGGCATTATGCTGTTCTTGAGAAGAAGACCCATCAATCCACGTAAAACCACAGTTGCAGTAGATACCGGTGTCACGCAAATGGAACCTGTGCCAGTGGCACGTAAAAGTACCCATTACACGCTTAGAGTGGTTGGCATCCAGCTGTAGAAACCATATCAAAAGACACTGGAGTCTGGTACAGCTTTTCAGCTTGCCAGCCCTGGTCAAACCATTCAACCCATAGCAGCATGGACAACGGACTCTAAATAATGATGATGAGGATATGTGTGTGTGTATACAAATATATATATATATATATAAAATAAAATACAAAATGGGACAACAAAACATCCTGATAGACAATACAAAAAAACACGGACAGGTCATTCAAAGCCTTTTATCTTCAGTCAAGAACCGGATCATCCTCGCAATTTCAGCTGATTAATCTTGAGATTACTCCAATCTGGCCAGCCCCAAGGAAAAACTAAGCTAAGAGCATTAGATTGCTTGGAAAAAAGCGACATATATATATACAAATATATATATATGTGAATATAGTTGGCAAGGGTGAATGGAGTGAGGTGGTTTGGGCATGTGTTGAGGAGGGATGAAGAGGATGTTCTGAGGAGGGTGATTGCATTTGAGGTAAATGGAGTGCAAAAGCAAAGTAGACTGAGGAAAAGGTGAGGTAGCGGAGATTGGGAGGGTTGGTTTGTAAAAAGAAGGATGCCCAAAACCAGGCAAGATGGTGTGTGGGTGGTTGCTATGGCATTTGAGGTAGATCTGGCCACCCCCATTAATGGGGACAAAACTTGGATTTAAAACAGTGGATGATGATGATGATGAAAGAGTGAGAATGAGTGCTCAACACTGTATTGGTGGATAAAGATTCTTTATTTGCTGGTTGACAAGGCGACAATTGTGACAATCTTTTCACATGAAACCATTGGTAGCCTTGTTAACCCACAAAGAAAAAAAATAAATAGATGTGCATGTGTATATATGTATGTATAAATATGTAAATGTATACATGTATGTATATATACACATGTATATATAAACAAATCAATTTGTTACACCTTTTGTACTCAGACATGTTTTATTTTATCAGACAGTTATATTAACACCCACAAATCTTCCATTTCTATATACTTCACTGGTTTTACCTGGGATTTGATTAAATTCTGACATTGAATCTGACAAGGTGTTCATATCTTTATCCTCTCTCTAACGTCACTAACACCTTCTTTAAACACAAATGCCTTTTAATCCTAAATGAACCGTTAAATCCTGCATCAAAACATCAATACACACACACACATACATTTTTATTGATATTTATATATATACATATATACATACATATATATATATATATGTATGTATATTTATTAATGTGCAAGTATGTATGTATATATATATATATATATACACACACAGAACACGTTCTTTTTTTTTTTTTTTGTGTATTTCCTCCCAGACACAGGTGTGGCATTTTATCTTGCATCAGTGCATATCTTGGTTCTTCAACGTCTGCAGGTTGAGGGATGTCCAATTAAGCTACATATGTTGTCCTTATATACCAAATGAAAAGTATTAAACGCTTTTGTTGTTGTTAGCTACCTAACAACGAAGTTAAACACACCACAAACTACTTCTGTCTCCTTTGAGTCTGTTTCCTTTTCATCTAACTCCTAAATTCCAGACAATCTCTCTCTTTCTTTCTCTCTCTTTCTCTCTCTCTCTCTCTCTCTTTCTTTCTCTCTCTCTCTCTCTCCCTCTCTCTCCCCTTCTCCCTTCCCATTGTAGTCAGGTTCAACATTTTGGAATTTGTATTTTCATGATTGATCTTCTTTCCATGTGGTTTTGGGTTCAGTCCCACTGCAAGGCACCTTGGGCTAGTCTCTTCTGCCACAACCCCATGCAGATCTTTTCAGTGAAAGAAGACCATCACCACTGGCCGGTCTGGGTTGTCTTCTCTCATATTTGTTTATTTATACAAATTATGTTCTTCTCATTTTGTAAATGTCTATGTCCCTTGGCTACTTGACATAAGGTCAGACAATTTATTTCTTTATTGCCCACTGGGGGTTAAACAGAGAGGGGACAAACAAGGACAGACAAAGGGATTAAGCTGATTACATTAATTCCAGTGTGTAACTGGTACTTATTTAATCGACCCCGAAAGGATGAAAGGCAAAGTCGACCTTGGCGGAATTTGAACTCAGAACGTAACGGCAGACGAAATACCAATTTCTTTATTACCCACAAGGGGCTAAAGACAGAGAGTATAAACAAGACAGACAAACGGATTAAGTCGATTATATCGACCCCAGTGCGTAACTGGTACTTATTTAATCGACCCCGAAAAGATAAAAGGCAAAGTCGACCTCGGTGGAATTTGAGCTCAGAACGTAGCAGCAGACAAAATACCACTAAGCATTTCGCCCAGCGCAATAATGTTTCTTATTTCTTTATTGCCCACAAGGGGCTAAACACAGAGGGGATAAACAAGGACAGACAAAGGGATTAAGTCGATTACATCGACCCCAGTGCGTAACTGGTACTTATTTAATCAACCCCGAAAGGATGAAAGGCAAAGTCAACCTTGGCGGAATTTGAACTCAGAACGTAACGGCAGATGAAATACGGCTAAGCATTTTACCTGGCATGCTAACGTTTCTGCCAGCTTGCCACCCTGTAATTGTGCAGCTGATAACACCTACTGAAGCAGAAACACATCCCCTCTTATCTCCAGACAATAAACCTGTCTCCTTCTCCTTAATGGCATGTCAGTTTTGGAGAAGTTCTTGGTTCTGGAGATTATCTTCCCTTCTCATATGGAGTTGGCCTCAGTTGCCATTTGATAATTCTGACATATCCTCTTGAAGTGAAGATGGTTTTAATAAATCCAAGAATTCATGTTGTATGGTATTTGATATACCTTTATTTGTCTATATTGTTCAAATAAATGCCAATGGTCACTTTGAGTTATCTCTCTTGGCTAATTTGGCTTTTAGGTCTGTTCTGCCTTTGTGAGCTTTTAGATCTAGCATAACCTGTAGGAATAGCCAGTTGCATCCTCACCAACTGCGTCACCATCACCACCATCCCTGTCATCACTGTCATCATCTACAACAACATCGTCCTCATCATGGCCACCTCCACCACATTATTATAGGCAGTGTTGTCATCATTATCATTATCCACCATCATCATCAGGATGATTACCACTACCACCACTATCATCATTATCATCATCATGATCACCAGTACCACCACTGCCACCACCATCAACTCCATCGTCCTCATAAACCCTTTATTTTATCCATGACAGTTGCATCTGGCCTAACTGATTAGAACATCAGTCCATCTACAGTTTATATTCTATCTTCATCACCATCATCATCACCACCATCATCACCATCACCTCTACCATGAACCATCCCAATGGCTGGTAGACCCACCAGCTGTAAATGTGTAACATAGCAAGGCAGCACGGCTCCCTGCTGGGAACCACAAAAGCCCCTCCCTAACAAACTGATAAAACATTTCTACAGCTTGCAACAGGGGCTTGGACAGGGCACTTGCCCTGGGTGTTCAGGCAGATCTTGGATGCTGGGATTCCTTGACTATCCTTAGGGGTCTTCCTGTATAAAGTGGACCACATCACTATCATCCTTCTTTTTTTTTTTGTTTTATACTATTCTTTTACTTGTTTCAGTCATCTGACTGTGGCCATGCTGGAGCACTGCCTTTTTTTTTACTAGGTTTGCTTCCCTTTTTGTTTGTTTGCTTTTCATATACCATGTATACTTTCTTTATATTCTTTTTTAAAATTTTATTTCTATCATTTCTTTATATGTAAACCCCCCATACTTTTATGCCTGTCCTTGTATTGTCACCCCCCCTCGTCTTTTGCCCCTGTGGCAAATAAAAGAAATCATCATCATCATCATTATCGTTGTCGTCATCACTGTTATTATATAACTGCAGCCGTGTGCTCTCTCCTAGAATACACTAATGATACCTCTTATTGTTCCAAGAACAATCCATCCTGAATCTCATATTCTCTTGTTGCGTTGATGGGGGAGGTAGGGAAGCTGCGTGTGTGTTTCCTTTGTGGAATAGTTTATGGCAGGTGAGAATAGAACAGCAATAAGGTTGAAGGGAAATACCTCAGGGAAACAGTTTGAACTCTAGATAACACAAATACAGTAGGGTTTCACGTATATGATAAAGGGATTTGACTACCTGAGGTTATTCATGTAATTAACAGCTAAAAACTCCCTTTATTATCTTTTACTTGTTTCAGTCATTGGACTACAGCCATGTGGTCTGTAGCCCTGAAGAACTTTTAGTCGAATGAATCAACCCCCACTGCTTGTATTTTTTTAAGCCTGGTACTCATCCCCTTAGCTCATCATCATGATCATTTAAGGTCCACTTTCCATACTGGCATGGGTTGGACGTTTTGACTGAAAACTGGTAAGATGGTGCACTAGGTTCTGATCTGATGTGGCAAGGTTTCTACAGCTGGATGCCCTTCCTAATGCCAACCACTCCAAAAGTGTAGTGGGTGTTTTTTATGTGCCACCGGCACAGGTGCCATTGACCTGACACCGGCATCGGCCATAGTTACAGTCTCACTTGGCTTGACAGGTCTACACTAGCATGGTATATCACCAAAGGGCTTGGTCACCTGTCACTGGCTCTATGGGGCCCAACCCTCGAATGATGCTTTTTATGTTCCACTGGCACAGGTGCCAGTCAGATGGCACTGGCATCAGTCATGACTATGATTTCACTTGGTTCAACAAGTCTTCACAAGTATGGCATTTCCCTTTTGCCAAACTGCTAAGTTATGCAAATCTAAACACACCAATAGAGTTGTCAAATGGTGGTGGTGGGACAAACACACATACATATACAGTGGGCTTCTTTCAGTTTCCAATGGCCAAATCCACTCCTAAGGCTTTGGTTGGCCCAAGGCTTATAATAGAAGACACCTGCCACGCAGTAGAACTGAACCCAGAACCGTGAGGTTGGGAAGCAAGCTTCTTATCACACAGCCACACCTGTACCTATGAAATGATTAAAATCTAAATGTAACAGGCAAAGGGATTCATTGTGATACCATCAGCCATGGTGATAATAACTCTGTCATCACTGATCTAAAGCGATAACTCCCATAATATCAGCTAAGGTAATAAATCAAGTAAAGAGATACCTGGCAATATCAATGGAGGTGATAATCAATATCAACAGGAGAGATAAATACAATGATATTAGTCAAAGAGATGATTCCAGTATTATCAGATAAAGAGATAACTGTAATATCATCTGATGTGATAACACCATTGATATCAACAAACAAGATAGAGGACTCCGTTATAGGTTGTGGAGCGTTGAGATGTGAGATCTCACATAAAAGAGATGGGGGGGGGGGGTTAATGCCATGTAGAGGGGGAAAAGGGAAGGTTTAATGCTGTTTAAAGGGGGAGGGAGAGTTTGATGCTATCTAGAGACTGGGGAGGAGGCTGCAAACAGAGGAACGAAGACGGAGACAAAAAGTTGCTGTGGTGTGAACTCTCAACAACCTGCGACTTACTTTCTAGATAACATGTGGCGTTATATATCATTGCTCTACTTTCGTTGCTGCACAACATGTGGTATAACTATGGTGTAGGAAAATATTCCGTTATAACCAGATAGAATTCCAGAGTTATTTGCAAATAGGTGCAATTAAGGATGTGTAGTAAGAAGCTTGCTTCCCAACCACATGGTTCCGGGTTCAGTCCCACTGTGTGACACCTTGCACAAGCCTCTTCTTCTATAGCCCTGGGCAGATCAAAGCCTTGTGAGTGGATTCAGTAGGCAGAAACTGAAAGAAGCCTGTCAGGTGTGTGTGTGTGTGTGTGAGTATGTGTTAACATGTCCTGGTTTTGGCATCATGTGATTGGTTGTAAACAAGTGTCACTGCCATACAAGCAGTGTCCTTCATTTCCTATTTTCAGTGAAAACATATTTTGTCATGTGGAAACATTGCTTTATTTGAAAAGCAGTGGGGGTTGGCAACAGGGAAGGCATCCAGTTGTAGAATGTCTGACCCATATGAGCAAGCAAAAGAGGATTTTAAAACGATAACGATGATTCATATCTTTGTCATCGTGGGACTGAGGTGGACCAGAAGTATGGGGTCAGTGACATCACATGAATGGCTGAGGGGCATTGCCAGAAGGAGAGCAATGAAGGAGGTCATGTGAACGAAGGGATGACTATCAAGGGCCTCCTTTTACCTTGGAGCTGTCGCTCAGGATGGACATGGTGGCCACATGAGTTGTGGGAATTTGCTGTTAGGTTCTGGTCAGAGGTTAGACAGGTACGGTTTCTATGGATATATCCAGGCTAGAAAGGGTTGATGTTGCCACAATCTCACCAATTATGATCCTAGCTACTAATTATTATCTAATAATTAACAGTTTTCACACTATTTTTGGATTGTTAGATCTTCCCTTCTGTTTGATCTTTTGTTATATGATATATATATATATATATATTATATATATATATATGTATATATATATATATATGTATGTATATATATATATATATATATATATATATATATATATACATATATATATATATATGTATATATATATATATATACACATATATATATATATATGTATATATATATATATATATATATACATATGTATATATGTATGTATATATATATATATATATATATATATATATATATATATATATATATATATATATGTATGTATGTATGTATAATATCATTTGTTTAACAATATATATGTATTTCTAAGGCAGCAAGCTGGCAGAAACGTTAGCATGCTGGGCGAAATGCTTAGCGGTATTTGGTCTGCTGTTACATTCTGAGTTCAAATTCCACGAAGGTCAACTTTGCTTTTATCCTTTTGAGGTTGATTAAAGAAGTACCAGTTACATACTGGGGTCGATGTAATTGACTTAATCCCTTTGTCTGTCTTTGTCCCCTCTGTGTTCAGTCCCCTGTGGGCAATAAAAAATTAATTTATATGTATTTCTGTATGTATAAATTGGGTCATCCCATAAATAATGCGGTTTTTTATGCTTATATATTTTTCAAAATTAAGATAAATAAAATTCTTTTCCAATCTAAAATATACTCTCCTTCATTTTCTACATTGCTCTTCCATGTATCTGGTAGACTTGCAAGGCTCCTTTTCCAAAATTCATTTGTCCATGACAAAAAATACTCCTCCAGTACTATTCTGACTTCGTCTACAGAATTCATATTTTTTCCATCCAAATGATTTTGATGACTGTCAAATAAATGATAGTCAGATGGAGCAATGTCCAGTGAATATGGTGGGTGGAGCATCGTTTCCCATTCAAACTGCTCCAGCCTTTGGAATGTCATCCTCACTGTATGTGGCCAAGCATTATCCTGATGAAAGAACACCTTTTGTCTTGAAACCAAAGATGGTCGATTTCCTTCTAGCGCTGACTTAAGCCACTCAAGCTGCTCACAGTAGATCTCCTTTGTTATCGTTTGGTTCAGGTTTAAAAGTTCAAAGTGGACTAAACCATTCTTACCCCACCAAACAGATTACAACACATTATGTGGGTGAAGACCTGGGGTGCTGGTGTTTCTCCTTTTCTTACCCATTGACTTTGGTGCTTGACATTTTTATAGAGAACCCATTATTCAGTCCAAAAAAGACTCATTCATGAGATGTGACAGCAAAGAAGAGTACACATTCATTCTCTGCATGCGATTACATTAGGAAAATTTGTGAGGGACCCATTGATTCAATTTTCTGACTTTTCCAGTGGCACACAGGTGTTGATGAATGACCAAATCTAAGTTTCACTGCTAGTTCTAAAACAGTTACAATGAGATTTTGTTCCATCAGGATTTACAGGACGTCCTCGTCAAACTCTACAAATCTTCCAAGACAAGGCTTGTCTTCTAGGCTGTAGTTTCTGGTTCGGAATTTCTGGAACCACCATTGATACTAGCTTATGTTTATTGTCTGATCCCTATATAATGCATTAATATTCCTTACACTTTCTGTTCTATTATTTCCTTTATAAACTCATAAAACAAAATATGCTGAATATGCGCTGGGGAAACTTTTTAGTGTGGCAAGCAAAAATTTACAAAGAAAAAGGTCCACAGGTGGATCACAAGTTCTAACTCTTAAATCTGTGTAAATCTTGTATATATCTATGTCTAATTCGATATACATTAATAAAGATAAGTTTAACACTTAACATCTTCATTAACGCTGCCACTGGATTTAGGACGTTTATATTACTTATGAGGTATTCTATATTTTTCAGCTAGAGTGTAGTTGGGTCTCAAGGAGGTGATACAAACTTAGCAATATGTGTTTTGTAGTGAAAACAAAATTTCCATTCAAATGGCAATTACCGGACGATTTTCTATATGAGTCTAACTGTTTTAAATTGTAGTGGAAATGTGACCTATGTTGTAAATAGGCATACGAATATTGTATAAATTTTATAATTGATAAATTTACTATATTTTGTACATATGAGTATATCAGCCTGTGGGCAGAATAAAATGGGCTCACAGGTGCAATTGCACCCATGAGCGGGGGTTTCCTCACCCCTGAACTATAGGTTTGAAAAATAACTGTTAAAATCGAACTGCACTCTTCAAAACTTACACTAAGAATAAGTGCAAGGTAAAATTACTAACTGCTCTTATAACAAGTTGATGCAGGTAGTTTATCCTATCCGTCTCTGACTTTTACTACATGCAATTGAAAAAAACTGCATTGTTCGTGGGATGACCCAATATAAATGCATGTTTGTGTGAACGTTAGAATGTATTTATGTCATTTCTGGTGGACTTTATATAGCAACACTGCAAAATAAACACTGAAAATGTAGAAGATAATATGTTTGTGTAAGAAAGAGAAAGCGTGTATTGATTCGAAATCATATATTTCATATATGTTGTTGTTGTTGTTGCTGTTGCAGTTGTTGTTGGTGCAGTTGTTGTTGTTTGCCCTCAATTTGTCATTTGTTCCACAACAGAAAGAATGACAATAATACACGAGACAAGAGTTATAAGTTATATCTCTGTAGATTGAAAGCTTTGTTGTTTTGCAGTCGTTGTTATTGTGAGAGATGGAAAAAAAAAAAAAGTTTGCCAAGATCAACTTCAGAAGAAAAAAAACCAACAACTGCCTTCCAGAATGGGAGCTGCAGTGTTGTTCTTGCATCTATTACGAAATAAAACTGGAACCAGAATGCATTAACTGCCTGACCTTCTCTTCTTCAGCTATAAAATGAAGACAGAAGTATGTTAACAGCTGGTCTTTCACATCACTTTAGACAGGCTGTGTGTCCCGCATAGGACACTCCTGCTGTCTCCAATATGGTGAAGCGACAATGGAGCTTTTACAACAACAGAAGCTGTTCCAAACTTGATGTTTTATAACACAATATGTTCAACTATATCTTCAACTTTTTTTATGAATCGCTTACCTTCCATTAATTTACTACTACTACTACCACCACCACCACCACTACTACTACTACCACCACCACCACCACCACCACCACTACTACTACTACTACTACCACCACCACCACCACCACCACTACTACCATTACTACTACTACTACTACTACCTGTTGTTTTATGTCTGGAATAAGTGACACTTTGTTTCATTGAAATAAAGGAGTATTCAACAAAGATTTGAGTAAAAGAAGGTGAAACAACATGGAACTGAAAGGAACATTGAATTGATCAAAATACTAATTAGTTTTTAACTGTTTTTCTTTCTGTGGAGAACATTTAAGTTCAACAAACAACAGACAGGAAATTTTGACTGATAATGAAAGTCTATCTGTGCAATAACTTTTGTGACTTTTTTTATTTTTCCATGATTGAGGAACCCATGAGATCCTCTTAGCACAGCAAATTGATTTTGACCAGCAAAAGTCTTTTGGTCTGATGGACCCCCAACTCTCCTAAGAGCAACAGACAACCAGTCATGCATGAATGCATTAGCAATATTGTAAGGCAGCAAGTTGGCAGAAACGTTAGCTTGCCAAGTGAAATGTATTTCATCTGTCTTTACACTCTGAGTTCAAATTACACTGAGGTCGACTTTGCCGTTCCTCCTTTCAGGAGCGATAAATTAAGAATCTGTTGCATACTGGGTTGATCTAAATAACTGTCCCCCTCCCCTAAAATTTCAGGCTTTGTGCCTCAAGTAGAAAAGTATTTGTATATGTGCAAAGGTGACGAGTTGGCAGAATCATTAGCATGCCAGGTGAAATACTTACAGGTATTTCATCTGTCCTTACACTCTGAATTCAAATTCCGCCGAGGTCGACTTTGCCTTTCATCCTTTCAGGATCGATAATTAAGTACCAGTTGTGTACTGGGGGTCAATCTAATCGACTGGCTCCCTCCCCCAAAATTTTGGGCCTTGTGCCTTGAGTAGAAAAGAATATTGTAAAGATTGTAAAAAAAAAATGGTCAACCTGGTCGAATGACCAATTCCAACAACTTGGGATTTGCA
Organism: Octopus sinensis; assembly: GCF_006345805.1. Classification (NCBI taxonomy): domain Eukaryota; kingdom Metazoa; phylum Mollusca; class Cephalopoda; order Octopoda; family Octopodidae; genus Octopus; species Octopus sinensis. The sequence continues at coordinate 3,633,662 of NC_043002.1, forward strand.
GTATGAGTTGTACTGTTCATCTTTTGTATCACTCAATACAGAATATGGATCATGGGACCTACATTTGGTGATTTTCCTGAGTCCCACCCTTGTGCCCATTTGCAGCTGATTGGACTGAAGCAATGTGAAAGGAAGTGTTTTGCTTGAGAACACAACAGGCCGACCAGTCTGGAGATTGAGCCCAGGATCTGGTGACCATGAGTGCAACAGACTAACCAACAGGCCATGCACCCTCACTTTTTAAAATGTTCCCTTGGTCAACAAGGCAGCAACAGACTGTGAACTTCCATAGCATATCAATTGGTGGGGGCCTCTAAACTGGTAACCCTGTCGAGCTTGCTTCGTGTGGAAGGTTGGACAAAAAATGAAACCCATCAAAGGGCAGAGGAATTCATGAGGGTCCAACTATGTGTGTGTGTGTGTGCATTAGTATATATATTTTTTTATTTATTTATTTATTTTTTATTTATTTTTTTACTTGTTTCAGTCATTTGACTGCGACCATGCTGGAGCACCGCCTTTAGTCGAACAAATCGACCCCGGGACTTATTCTTTATAAGCCCAGTACTTATTCTATCGCTCTCTTTTGCCGAACCGCTAAGTTACGGGGACGTAAACACACCATCATCGGTTGTCAAGTGACAAACACAGATACACACACACACACATTATATACATATACATACATATATATGACAGGCTTCTTTCAGTTTCCGTCTACCAAATCCACTCACAAGGCTTTGGTCGGCCCAAGGTTATAGTAGAAGACACTTGCCCCCAAGGTGTCACGCAGTGGGACTGAACCCGGAACCATGTGGTTGGTTAGCAAGCTACTTACCACACAGCCACTCCTGCGCCTATATTGTTTTTATGTATCTTATCTTATTTATATTTCTAAACTTTATATCTTTTTACATTTTTTATGTATTTATATATATGTATAGGGCAGTGAGTCTCCTTAGCCATGATGAGGGCAACCCATGTATGTCTGTGTGTGTGTTACTGTATGGGGCAGATGGGACTCCCATCTGGGAGAAGGAAAACTGATATGAAATCAGGTCTGTGGTTGCTGATGGTGCTCTTAGTTGGTGTGCACTACCAGCATCTACTTCCTCAGTCTGGACAGTTTGGGCTCTGTAGCTTTTGAGCTATTAGACGAGCAGAAATTCCCTCTCATCTCAAATCTGCAATCAATTTGGCATCCGACATGTGGAACACCATACACTAGAACAGTGAAATGCTTTTCTGATGGTGAGAGGAGTCTGCATTGTGCTGCACAAACAGTGACCACCATAAAGAAACCATGTGCAGGTGGTTCAGTAAAATACCATCTGCAAATACCACCACCATGTATTGTACCTCCCCAATTCCTATGGCAATGATGGATAGCGATGGGAACAGGTGAAGGATGTCAATGGAAGTTCACACATAGGTAGTCAGAGGTAGATGGCTGCCTTACACAACATCTGTGAATAATTGGGTAATTCACAACAGATCAATCCTTTTTTTAAGATGGCACTGCTTTCCTCCTATGGAAAAGGGTCAAGAAAATGTGACCTAAAAATTGCTTACTTGCATTGCTCCCTATCATTAGGTGTAAATGACTGGGGTACCAAAAACTGCACCAGAACATTAAGTGAATCAAAAATGAAAAATTTTTTAATTGTGTCTTGGAATGTGAAAACTCTTCAGGGCAGCAAAAAAATCACAGATTGTGGGACTGCTTTGCTTTCCTGTGTCTTGAAGGAAAAAGACATTGGAATAGCAGCTCTTTCAGAAACTAGACTAGCTGATTGCAGTCAGCTGCAGGTGGTCAATGGTGGATATACTTTTTTCTGGATAGATAAGCTTCTAAGGCGGCGAGCTGGCAGAAACGTTAGCACACTGGGTAAAATGCTTATCGGTATTTCGTCTGCCGTTACATTCTAAGTTCAAATTCTGCCAAGGTCGACTTTGCCTTTCATCCATTCAGGGTCGATAAATTAAGTACCAGTTATGCACTGGGGTAAATGTAATCGACTTAATCCCTTTGTCTGTCCTTGTTTGTCCTCTCTATGTTTAGCCCCTTGTGGGCAATAAAGAAATAAAATAAGCTTCAAGAAGTAAAGAGAGAAACAGGGGTTGGGATTACTATTCGGGATGACTTGGTGAAACTCGTTAAATTTCTGTTGGCATTATGGAAAGAAAGACTTATGTCATTGCGTATTGGTAAAAATAGATATGCAACTATTTTCAGCTGCTCTGCTCCAACCATGACCTCAAATGAAGAAGCCTGAGGGAGAGGTTCTGCTCTAAGTTACGTGGACAATTGAGAAATGGTTCCCTCTATGATAAACTTCTCCTTTGTGATTTCAATGCATGCATAGGTTGTGATACATCATCTATAAGGGGTGATGTGATAGGGGAGCATGGGGTTGGCATCTGCGGCTGTCTGTCGGGACTTTTGATTATTACCTTTATAGTCATACCCCCCACCTCACATATAATCTGTCCTCTTTCAAAACTCCCTCCACAACCCATCTTCAGCACCACCTCCATCCCACCACTCACTGAAGGCCCCTCCACTATCCCTCACGTCCCTACCCTCACTTATCTACCATACACCCCTCCTAACCACTCCAGTTTCCCTCACCACCACCACTTGCTAGTCACCCCTTTCCCATCTCCCCTCACACTCTTATGGAACTGACCCTTGCCCCCCCTCTCTACATCACTTATATTCCTCCTCCCACTCTCCCACCATCCATTTCTCTGTCTCTCAGTCTCATCTTTCTCTCTGTCCACCTTTCTATTCCTGCTGGGGTACCCCGAGTATCTCCTCCATAGTAAGACCCCTATCTCTATCCCTCTGTTTATTAATCTATCAACTGACGCAAAACCACCTCCTTCAGCCCCACCCCCCACTCGAGAGGTCTTCATCTCTCGAGTTACTTGGCAATTCCACTCCTGTTGGTGCCATGTAAGAACCACTGATGCTGCTGCCACATAAAACACACCACCCAGTCCACTCTGTAAAGTGGTTGGTATCAGGAGGAGTTTCCAGCTCTAAGAACCATGCCAAAACAGACCCTGGAACCTGGTGCAGCTCTCTGGCTTGCCTAGTAACTGCCAAACTGTCCAACCAATGCCAGCATAGAACACAGACGTTGAATGGTAATTATGATAATGGTGATAATGATGCGTATGTATAAAGTTTTCCCCAATGCTCCATTCTTGTTAAGCATCCAAATACACTTTGAATATTCAATACAAGTTTTCAAGCAGCCATATGTGCTGAGACATACTCATGATCTAACAGAAACTTGTGATTATCTTAATTTCTCCTACATGTATTATATATATATATATATATATATATATATATATAAATCGAATCAAATCAAATCAAAAAATCAAACAAAATCAAAATAGATGAACATCAATGGAGTTTGTATCTTTGTGGTACCAGTGCTGGTGGCACACGAGAAAACCATCCGAACGTGGCCGTAACCAGTGCCGCACCGACTGGCCTCCATGCTGTGGGCACGTAACAATCACCATCCGATCGTGGCCAATCGCCAGCCTCATCTGGCTCCTGTGTCGGTGGCACATAAAAAACACCATCCGAGCGTGGTCGTCTGCTAGCCTTGTCTGGCACCTGTGTCGGTGGCACATAAAAACACCATCCGAGCGTGGCCGTTCGCCAGCCTCGTCTGGCACCTGTGTCAGTGGCACATAAAAACACCATCCGAGCGTGGCCGTTCGCCAGCCTCGTCTGGCACCTGTGTCGGTGGCACATAAAATCACCCACTACACTCTCGGAGTGGTTGGCATTAGGAAGGGCATCCAGCTGTAGAAACACTGCCGGATCTGACTGGCCTGGTGCAGCCTTCGGGCTCCCCAGACCCCAGTTGAACCGTCCAACCCATGCTAGCATGGAAAGCGGACGTTAAATGATGATGATGATATATATATATATATATATATATATATGTATGTATATATATATATGTATATATTGACTAGTGACCAAGACCTTTGAAAATGTTCTGTGCTCGAGAAAACCCAGCAAGCCAAGTGAGACCATAATCCGTGGCCTATACCAGTTGGGTAACCAGCCCACTTAGGCGTACCTTTCTTTCATTGGCCACTAAACCCTGCTTGCGAAGACCTCCTGAGGCAAGCGAAATTGAAATCAAATTTTCTAACGTGGCCAATGACAGCACCACATGACTGGCATCTGTGCCAGTAGAGCGCTAAGAGCATCATCAAAGCGTGATCGTTGCCAGGGCTGCTGACTTGCTCCCGTGCCAGTGGTATGTAAAAAGCACCATTCGAGCATGATCGTTACCAGCGTCACCTTACTGACACTTGTGCCGGTGGTACGTGATTAACAACATTTGAGTGAGATCGTTGCCAGTGCTGCTGGATTGGCTCCTGTGCAGGTGGCACATAAAATACACCATTTGAGCATGGCTGTTGTCAGTACTGCCTGACTGGTTTCTATGCTGGTGGCACGTAAAAGCACCCACTACACTCTCAGAGTGGTTGGCGTTGGGAAGGGCATCCAGCTGTAGAAACTCTGCCAGATCAGATCGGGGCCTGGTATAGCCATCTGGTTTGCCAGTCCTCAGTTAAACCATCCGACCCATGCCAGCATGGAAAGCAGATGTTAAGCAATGATGATGATGATCTATCATCATCATCATTTAACGTCTGTTTTCCATGCTAGCATGGGTTGGACGGTTCTTCTGTGCTGATCACCTTGTTCTACCAAAGTCTTAGTAAGTAGAAAAGCAGACAAATCACAAATCCCTTCAGGTAGATGGCCCTGCTTGCTCTGTAGCAAAGGTGTAGGTAGGAACTCCATAAGATGCACCCGATGTAAGCTTTGGACACATAAAAACGTACAGCAATATCAGAGGAAGGTTAACATGGAAACTAGCTTTGGTATGTGGAAGAGGCACAGGTACAATAAATACCGAAAATATAAACAGGGAATAGACTCCATCAACTGCCAGCGGGGCATGCTTGAGGTAGTAGATAGTTTCCGTTATCTAGGTGACCAAGTTCGTAGTGGAGGTGGATGCTCCAAGAGCAAAGCTGTGAGAATAAGATTAGACTGGGCAACGTTCAGAGAGCTTCTACTCCTGCTGGCAACAAAGGGCCTCTTTCTCAGAGTTAAAGGCAAATTATTTGATGTGTGTGTGCAAACAGCTATGCTGCATGTCAGTGAAACATGGGATGTGACAGCTGAGGACATGCGTAGGCTAGAAAGAAATGAAGGCAGTATGCTTCGCTGGATGTACAATGTCAATGTGCATGTTCAACAGAGTGTAAGTATTTTGACAGGAAAGGTAGGCATAAGAGGCATTAGATGTGATGTGCAAGAGAGACAACTACACTGGTATGGTCATGTGGTGCATATGGACAAGGACAACTGTGTAAAGAAGTGTGGATCCCTAACTGTGAAGGGAACCTGTAGTAGAGGTAGAGCCAGGAAGACATTTGAAATTTGACCCTTACAGAGCCAATGACTAGTGACTAAGACCTTTGGCAATGTGCTGTGTTTGAGAGGACCCATCAAGCAAAGTGAAATCACAGTTGTGGCATTGGTACCTGTGCTGGTGACATGTAAAGAACATCATTTGAGGTCTGGGCCTCATGGAGACAAAGTGGTTATGTTCCTTTTGAGTGTTGGGCCTCACGGAGGCAATGACCAAGAGCTTTGGCATTGTGTTGTGCTTGAGAAGAAGACCCCCCAAGCCAAGTAAAATCGCAGTCGTGACTGATACCAGTGTCACGCAAATTGGCACCTGTGCCAGTGACACATAAATATCTCAGTGTCGCGCAAATGTCACCTGTGTCAGTGGCACATAAAAAGCACCCATTTCACTTTCCTATTGGTTGGCATTAGGAAGGGCATCCAGCTGTAGAAAACCAGGCCAAATCAGACTGGAGCCTGGTGCAGCCCTCCAGTGTGTCAGCCCGGCCAAACCACCCAACCCATGCCAGGATGGACAGTGGACATTAAAGGATGATGATATGCGTGTGTGTGTATGCATATGAACAGATGTATGTGTGTATGTATATATGTTTATGTGCGTATGTGTGTGTATATATATATATGTACAAATATGTATATGTATGTGCGTGTATATATATATATATATATATATATATATCATCATCATCATCATTTAGCGTCCGCTTTCCATGCTAGCATGGGTTGGACGGTTCAACTGGGGTCTGTGAAGCTGTGTATATATATATACACACACATGTTTGTGTTTGTGTATATATGAATATGTATGTTTGTGTATATATATGTATATATGTGTGCATATATCTATGTGTAATATGGATATGTATGTATCTGTGTATGTATGTATGTCTGTATCAGTGTGTATATATGCACATATATGTGTGTACATGCAAATGTATAATGGTTAAGAGGCATGTAAGTATATTAGTGTGTGTGTGTGTGTGTATGTATGTATATATGTAGACTATACCATGTTTGAGAATTGAATAAGTGACCTGAAATCAATGGGCACCACACTGGTCATATTTTGACAAGAACACAAGACTGACCACTCCAAAATATTCCATTTCCTTATTCTTGATGGACATAACTCTCCTTCCACTCTCTCTTCTCAATTGCCATTGGTCTTACCTTTATCTGTATTTTTTCTTGATTTCATTTACTTTTTTCCTCCTCCTCCTCCTCCTTCTTCTTCTTCTTCTTCACACATGCTTTGGCATATTATATACTCTTTTACTTGTTTCAGTCATTTGACTGCGGCCATGCTGGAGCACCGCCTTTAGTCAAGCAAATCGACCCCAGGACTTATTCTTTGTAAGCCCAGTACTTATTCTATCGGTCTCTTTTGCTGAACCGCTAAGTGACGGGGACGTAAACACACCAGCATCGCTTGTCAAGCAATGCTAGGGGGACAAACACAGATACACAGACACACACACACACATACATATATATATATATATATATATACATATATACGACGGGCTTCTTTTAGTTTCCATCTACCAAATCCACTCACAAGGCTTTGGTCGGCCCGGGGCTATAGCAGAAGACACTTGCCCAAGGTGCCACGCAGTGGGAATGAACCCGGAACCATGTGGTTGGTTAGCAAGCTATTTACCACACAGCCACTCCTGCGCTATATATAGTTTTTTATATATTTTCCCCCTTTTTTGTGCATGTTTTTTTTGTACCTATACTTGTAAGAAAAAAAATCTTTTGCTATTTAAGCAACCAGTAAAAACAATACATTTTCCAGTCTGAAAACGGTTCCTTGAAGCTCACAACTCATACCAGACTAATTAATTTGTAAACTTTATTATTAAGATTAAAATTTAAATTATCCCCCACCCTACCAAAAACCCCCCATCTCTACTCATTTTTTTCAAATATATCTAATACTGTACCAAGAACTTTCTTTTTATTCTTCTACTATGTATGCATGTATGTATGTATGTATGTATGTATGTATGTATGCATGCATGTATGCATGCCATGATAGATCGTTAGCTCCTACACGCATTTTTTTCCTCTCCTTTTTTTCTGTGTATCTTTCTGTAGAAGAGTGTAGGCTCGAAATGTAAAAGACGTTTTCTATTCCTGAGCGCTATACTAATACATTTGTTTGTTTGTACTCCACCTGCCTTCGTCTTTTGTTTATTTTCGTAAACTTTCCCTTTATATATGTATGTATATATGTATGTACATATGTATCAGGTCATTAAGAATGAATTGTCCAATTTTGAGCTGAAAGTTTATTTTACTTTATCTCAACAAAAAGCAATGCAGCTAATCAAAGTATGCACCTAAAACATGAACACAATTTTGCCATTTTATTGGCAGCTTATTTATGCTGGCAGCAGCGAAGAATTCTGGAGAGCAAAAGGAGATGAAATCACGAAAGGCATCTTCTTCAGATTTGAAGATTTTATCTTGCAAAAGTTTGTCTAATGCCTGGAAAACGTGATGGTCAGTTGGTGCAAGGTCTGGTGAATATGGTGGATGACAGAGTAATTCCAATAGTCTTTTTTGGATTGTGCTTTGGCACTTTGTCTCTATCCAACCACTGTGCAGAACACTTGCTATTGTTGAATAGAATCCATTTTTCATCATGCATAACAATACTATGCAAAAATGGTTCGCTTTTATGCCATGACAGCAAAGAACAGCAAGTTTCAAGACAACGAGCCATTTGATGTTCGTTCAGTTCGTGTGGTACCCATCTTGTCCAGCTTCTTTACTTTGCTGATTTGTTTCAGTTGGTCCAATACAGTTGGAATCGAAACATCAAACCTTGCTGCTAACTTATGGGTAGTGTGAGATGTATCCCCTGCCACTACAGTTTCCAGCTCATCATTATCCACCTTGGTCTCAGGTCTACCATGGGGCTGCTTTTCAAGAGTAAAGTCACCAGACCCAAACCTCTCAAACCATCGATGTACAGTGCACTCATTTGCCACATCTTCACCAAACACCTCATTGATGTTTCGAACTGTCTGGGATGCATTGGTTCCACAACGGAACTCATATTCATAAACAACACAAATTTTTGATCTATCCATGGGTTCACAAAAGTTGATTTATAAGAGGAAAATCACAATATAATCAGACACCATGAATTGCATTTCGAAAAGTGATGATGTAATTCTTCAATGTTGTAAAATGAAGAATTGTCAGGATAAAACATTAGAGTTAATGACTGTCAAAATTAGTACATAAGAAAATCAGACGTTTCATTCTTAATGATATGATATTATGCACAGCCATGCCAGCATGGAAGGCAGACGTTAAACAATGATGATGTACGTCGTCATTTAATGTCCATGTTCCATGCTAGCATAGGTGGGACAGTATCATAAGAGCCGACCAGGCCAAAACCTGCACCAGACTTCTGTGACTCTTTTGGCAGGATTTTTACAGCTGGATGCCCTTCCTAATACCAACATGTATATGTGTGTTTATATATATATATATCATCATCATCATCATCGTTTAACGTCCGTTCTCCATGCTAGCATGGGTTGGACAGTTCGACCGGGGATCTGGGAAGCCAGAATGCTACACCAGGCTCCAGTCTTATCTGGCAATGTTTCTACAGCTGGATGCCCTTCCTAATGCCAACCACTCCGTGAGTGTAGTGGGTGCTTTTTACGTGCCACCTGCACAGGTGCCAGGCGAGGCTGGCAACGGCCACGGTCGGATTGGTGTATTTTACGTGCCACCGATATATATATATATATTTATGTATGTATATTTATGTATGTATATGTATATATCTATGTATGTGTGTGTATGTATATATTTGTTTATGTGTGTGTATGCATAAATATATATATATATATATACCGGAGTAAATACATAAATGTGAAACAAGGTGGAAAAAAGAGTACTCAAATACCAGTGGTAGAGTAATATGCTTTATTTAAAGCAGCAGAAAATTCAACAAAACCTGTTACTCTGAGTTTCCCGTTGCCATTGTGTCATCATCATTGTTTAACATCCACTTCCCATGCTGGTATGGGTTGTACGGTTTGACTGAGGACTGGTGAACCAGATGGCTGCACCAGGCTCCATTCTAAGCTGGCAGAATTTCTACAGCTGGATGCCCTTCCTAATGCCAAAGTCATTCAAATCAGGAATCGGACAATATGGCCCATTCGAAGAGAAAGCCTTACAGAGACATATCCAGGTGTAGGAGGTTTATCCGGGATTTCTTGAAGGAATTTGTCTAAAGACTTCTTGGACTTTATGGTGTATACTTCTACTTTAATGTGCTTTGGTGTAACGTCAAAGAGAGTGGAGCCAATTGTGGTGAAATAATTGTGCTGTATTGTTGTTATGTGATGTGAGTATGATTTATGTCTTGGGTGTGTCTTAAAGGCAATGCCAACATCATTTGAGCAATGCTGATGGAATATTTTCCACATCATGCAGATTATGAAGCGCTCACGGCGGTGTTGGAAAGAATAAAGCTTGAGCTTTTCTAGTTGACTCCCAAAAGTCAAGGCCTGTCATGCCATCTATCTTTTCTTGTAATTGACCCCTGAACTGCCTCAACTTTCATGATACTTTGTTTCGTGTGGGGAGACCACACTGGACAACAATAGTCAAGGTGAGGGTCGGACAAAAGTGGAGAAGAGAAGGATAATGGTGTGGATATCTCTCGACTGGAAAGTTCTGAGAATCCAGGAACATATTCTGTGGGCATGTCAACTTTACTGTTTATATGAGCGACCCAGCTTATGTTGTTGTTCATAATTACTCCCAAGTCTCTGATGTTGTTGGATGCCATGAGAGTTTCACCTGAAGGAAGGGAGTATGGGAGTTTCTGGGTATCCTCTTTTCCGAAGTGGATTAACTCAAGCTTGTCCTCATTCAGCAGCATATTATTCTTTTCTGCCCATTGGACGACAGCCATTAGATCTGATGGAAGGCACGTCCAGTCACTCACTTCCTTGATGACCTTCTGGATCTTGGAATCATCTGCAAAAATTCTTAGGATCTTTTCACTTTGACCGGCAGATTTTTAAAATAATTTCTTTGTAACTAAACACTTTTAAACTTTGTAACATCTTTTTCTCTTGGCTTTCTTGAGAAAATTCTGTAGTTTGTAAGCTATTTGTTGTTCAATTTCTTGCATTTCGGCAATTTCAACCAATCAATGACGTCTATTGAGGTGAATACAATTTGATATGACACCACCAGAAAATGTTGTTGACAAACTACGGCAGAAAATGTATTCACCTCAATAGACGTCATTGATTGGTTGAAATTGCCGAAATGCAAGAAATTGAACAACAAATAGCTTACAAACTACAGAATTTTCTCAAGAAAGCCAAGAGAAAAAGATGTTTTATAAATACATTCTACCAGTATACGAAGTTTAAAAGTGTTTAGTTACAAAGAAATTATTTTTAAAATCTGCCGGTCAAAGTGAAAAGATCCAATTCTTATGTAACTGTGCTTGATGGTGTTTACATTGATGTAGATGATGAAAAGGAGTGGGCCCAACACAGTGCCTTGTAGAACACCACTACTGACTTTGGCTGGGCTTAATTTTAATCCTTTGACTATAATGTGTTAGGTTCTGTTTGTCAGGAAACACTTGATCCATTGTAGTAATTTTCCAAAGACACCAATGTTGGATAGTTTTTTTCAAGAGAATCTTATGATCAACCCTGTCAAAGGCCTAGGGGGAAATCAAGGTGGATGACATCACTACTCAAGTCCTCTCCCAAAGCTCTGAAAATGTCATCAAAGTGATGCAGGAGCTGTGTTAGGCAGTTCCTTGTCCAGTTGATTTCTGAAATGTATAAGGACCATTTCGTGCCAATGTGTCAACAGTTGTGGTCCTGCATTGAAGCTGAAGGTGGATTCTTTGAATGATCTTATAAGAAACCTTAATGAGAATATGTGCACAAATTTATATTCAAACATCCTTGGTTTTTGCGAGATTAAAGTTGTTTTATTGATTTATCAAATATGTCCTTAAATACCCCTAATACCCTTTGTTTGTATGTATATCTGTCTGTCTTCTTTGCACTCTACAAAATCTTGTTCACTTCAAAGACATGTGCAATGAAAATCTTTACTCAAAAAACAAGAATCAACTATAATCAGTGCATCTGACTGTAAAATAATTTATCCTTCTAATCCATGCCAGTACGGGAAAAACAGACATAAAATGAATTAATCTTAAATTTATTGGAAGAGAAAATGCAAAAGATTGAATGGAATCAATATTTTATTTCATTGTGTTACTGGCTTAAAATAATCAATACCATAATTTTATTTTCGCATTGGTTTTATTGGAAGGAAGGGGCCGTACCCTTGGCTTTTACAGCTTCTTACATGGGTAAGATCTACATAATTAGAATGTGTTAATTAGCATTCACCACTTCAAAGGGGGTCATTCTTTGAATGTGATGATATTTATGGGGCAGCAGCAAAACCTCTGACATAGAAACAGCACTCTACTGTTGATGTCACCTGAACTTTGTAAAGGATTAAAAGCTTTTAAGGCCTCAACTGGTTCTGGGGAAGAAGAAAGATTTTGTAATACAGTCCTTGCTTTGTTGAGGATGTGTATTCATGTGTGCCAACAATGCCCGTGACACCACTTTTCGTGCCTCCACCAAACTTGGATATCTCATTTTAAATCTACACTGACCCTTTGAATAGAGTCATTAAAAGTATCTTCTAATGGGGTTTTGTGAATCTTTATCATCTTCAACAACAAAAAGACATAATCACTACACCTGCCAAGAAAACATTACTCAGCTCCCAAACGACATGTTAACGAGAGCCCACAATTCTGCTATGAATATGAGACCTCACTGAAACAGGATTTCTCTGAACAGTACCCTGTATTCAACCAAACAGAGTTGCCTCAGAACTTCTTTCACCCTTTTGTTACCATATTTCTGTTGAGATGCTCTGTGCTTCTTTCAATTAATTTTGTATATAACAAAGAATTTAGTAAAATAACTTGGTTATCATTAAGCTAGTGCTAGGAACATAAAGTGTGACCAAGGTTTGATGGAAGATTTTAATTCAGAACTTTTGAAAACAAGGCATTGTATTACAGATCCAGAGCCGATTTCAGCCGGGTTGGTATTAAAAGGGTTAAATTTGTCAGACCTCTGGAGGTTGAAATCACAAGTAGGAATAACTTGGAGAAAAGGATACATCAACCTAACACCTCCCACAACATTAAAAATGGTTACAAGTGAGCAGCTACCACCTGATGGAGATGCAAGTTGGGAAATTTGGAAATGAAATAATTGACTGGGAAATAGGATTTAACAGAACCAAGGTGACATTCAAGAAATGGGAATGCAGATCATTGAAAGACAGCTTGTATGATTCCGGTACAGAGCCACAATGTAAGGGACACCTGTTAAGATAACATCTGATGGAAAAACTGTCATTTGTGTTGAGTTTGCAATGATGAAGCAGGGATATATGTTCGCTTTCGGTTGAACAACTTGATAAGAAAAATCAGGAAAGTAAAATAAAAGTGGTAATTGTCCCAGGATAAGGAAGAACCGAGGACTCTTGCATTCTTCCGACCCTGCGAGAAATAGCATAGAAATAACCCTGAAATCATATCCTACAAAATTATAACAGAAGCATACATTGGATCACATATTCCTGGATAAACTGCCTGAATAGATGGAAGGTTCATGGATGGAATCCCTTTAAACATGGATCTGTTCATTCACAGATCACCACAATAGCAGCAGCATTAAGGAAATAAAGAATTGACTGACAATTTGCAAGTTTGTTCCAATTCCCATTTTGTTTTGTTTTTTTTGTACATCCAAGTTTTAAATTTACACACACACACACTGTACAGGCAAGCCTCAATAATAACCACTTGGTACGTTTAAAAAAATCAGGTATCCCCACCACTATTGCAGGCTCATGCTTGGTGTCATACAGAGCCCAACTACCGACATATTTATAGAAATGAGGAAATGGGATGTTTTGAGGTTCAAAAATGTTTAATGAGTTATAATTATAAGATAGAAAAGTATAGAAACCAGTGAATGCTTTTCAGGTTGCTGCGAATTAACGCCTTGTTTATTATTCGGTGCTCACACACGCACACACGCTTTAAAAACATTACCTCAAAAATAATAAATGTGTAGACCCATCAAATTATGTCTTAAAAGATATAAAAATCTACAAAAGAATAAGAAACTCAAAGATAAATACGTTAAACGCCTTATATATATATATATATATTTGGCTTTAATGTTGTATATTGGTATTACATGATGTTTCTTTAAAGAGGTACGGAAATTTCTATTAAAAAAATATTACTTTAATGATAGTATTCGATAAAAATCTGCAATTAATGCATTAATTTCACTTGTTTAAGATATTAAAATCGACCAGGAACAAAAACTTATTAAGGAATACCAAGTTTTGTGATTTTCTTTCTTTTTTTGTTTTTAATTCTAATTAGTATTTATAGAATTGCATCAAAGAAGGAAAGATGGCTTTGTAATTTAAATACAACCAGAAAATAATGTAGGTGAATAAATTACTGTGAAATTAAAGGAAAATAAACAGAGGAATATTTCTTAAAAATAGATGAAAAATATTAAATCGCGTTTTCGCTATTTTTGGTTAATTAAAAAGATTTAATCAACAAAATCCCGAAGAATCTAAATTAATGAGATAATATTTTGTGAATTAAGGTCTGTGACGTTTGCTGGGAGATGTCAGGTGAAAGAAGGCCCCACTCTTCTGTTATGATTCACCATAATAAATAATTTTAGGAAATATAATTTATACTCTTAAATCAATGCCATTAAATAACAAAAAATGTTTTAGGAAATCTCTGAGAAGCTTTTTTTATTATTTTTCCGTCGGTTTTTCAAGAACCAAAGATATTTGCGTTAAAGAAACGGTGTCATGTTTACGAAATCTTGTTTTCGTTTATTGTTAATGTCATTTCTCGCTTTTCATATTACATAATTCTTGTTCCACCACCCACCAAAAAAATGTTTACCAAGCAATCCACCTTCATATCGCAATTAATGTGACCAAACAACAAATTTATTAATTAAAACTGAGGACGAAATTAAAATCTAATTAAAATGAAAATAAATCAAAATAAAACTCATTTCTTTCCCGGAGTAACTTCCCTTTATTCCTCAATTCCGTCCAATCACTAAATCGATGCACTATTTACATATAATTCCGCACATTTTACTAATATTCCTCTCATGTTATCCTGACAGTGATATATAATTGTTTTTCTGTGCAGCTTAATGTTTTCATTTGAAATAAATATTAACTGTTTGATGAAATATTTTTTGAAAATTCATCTTTCGAATTGTAATTGAAGAGCAGTTGACAGCAACTGCACTACTTTTCGTCGCGCATTGTGACGGAAGGCGTTAAATGTAGGGTGTGTGTGTCTATATATATCTATATCTAGAAGCAGCGTGCAAGTAAACGGCAGTCGCCAATGAAAACTGCGAACCGTTTAGACTTTGTTGGGATGTACAGCTTTAACTTCAATTGCTTTTATTGTAATTTAGAAGTTACTGGCTTTTGGAAAAACGACGAATCATTTGTGATTGACGTAAACGGTTGATAATGGATAAGGAAACGCAAAGCGAGATGAAACACGAAATGCCCATGCAGAATTCCGACGTGGATTTCTCGGAAAACCAAGGTTCCGATCCTGAGAGTGTGGGTAAACAAATGTCAGATTCTGGTGTACTGCACTGTCGAAATGGGAATCGTAAGAAGAAGCACCGTCGTGGTAAAAGGCATCATCGGAAATGGAAACCTTATAACAAGATGACTTGGTCTGAGAGACAAGAGATGGATGAAAGAGAGACACAACGAGCCACACAGAAGCGCGAGGAAGCCTTCGCATCAGGACATCCGCGAGCTCCTTACAACACAACACAGTTTCTAATGGATGATCACATTAAAAACGAACCGGTGAGGTCGCCTTATATGCAGGAAGAAGTTCGCCACGCGAAAGATCCTTCCACCAGCTGTGATTCATCGGAGGATTATGAAAGTACAGACGAAGAGAAAAACTTTATTGCTCGGGAATTCTCTGAGACTTACGACAACATCCATGCCGAACGGTTGCAGAGTATGTCGAAGGAATCCCTGATTAAGGAATACATAGAACTGGAGTCTAAGTTAGAAAGAGCAGAAACAAAACTAAAAGAGAAGGACAACTTACACAAAAAACCGAGCGACGGTTCCAATGAACATTATTCTGTGAGTAGCGAAGAAGAGGTGATGGATTGCGAAAAGCGAATTCTTCGGGATGAGTTGCAGCGATTACTTGCAGAGAATGAACGCCTCAAAGTGGAGAATGAAAAACTCAAGAAATGTTTCACAGTCACCTAACTCTGGCCAGAATACACACCAATATATATATATCTGTCTATATATATATTTCTTTCTGTTAAAACTTGCAAGATCCATTCATTAATGTAGGTGTCTGAAGGTTAGTTAGGAAATATGTCTCAGAAAAACCTGTGCAGTGCATGTCTCTCTCTCTTTCTCTCTCTCTCTCTTCTCTCTCTCTCTCTTCTCTCTCTCTCTCTCTCCTCTCTCTCTCTCTCTCTCTCTCCCTCTCTCTGTTTTTCTTCCCTTCGCTCTTCTTTCTCTCATTACACACAACTTTATTTTCTTTTAATTACCCTGTCCATATACACAAAACACTCATGTATATACATACATATACACACTCACTACTACTATTTCCTGATCATTGAACACTCAAATCCACTCCCCCCCCGTTTTATTTTATTTTTTTAAACAAAACAAATGTTATTTTCAGTTGGTAACCATGGCATTCCAGATTAACAATTATTTCAGTTAAAAAATCGAACCGTGCCACTAATTAATTTGTTAATGTTGATACAATAAGTTGGGCTTTTGTATATTTTTGCATCGGATTCTTTCATTTAGAAGAAGAAAACAAGAAATAACAGACAAAACCAAAATCGATTGCTTTTTCGTTACCATTTCTATCAAATCAGACATAAACAAATCATTTAAGGTTGAGATCGATTTCAAGAGAAGGCAGTGAGGGGCATATGTCATTAATTATCAGGTTTTAATTAACTTCTTATAGTTTCTCTCTCTCTCTCTCTCTCTCTCCCCACATGTCATCTATTTTTTTTTTTCTGTTTTCTCTCATCGACAACTAATATTTCAATAACAATCATGCAACACATGTAAACAAATCATTTGTGAATATTTTTATTCCATATCAATTTTGTGTAACCAATTTTTTTTTTTCTTAAAAAAAAAAAAAATCAATTCTGTAATCTTTCACTTTGGTTATTTATGCTAAGAATAATTAGCGATTCATTATAATTTTACCATTTCAAAACCACTTGTGACGCTTATTTGAATCAATAATAATGTTAAGTGTCTGTTCATTTTGTTTTTCTTTAATTATTTATACGAAGCAAAAAAAAAACAAAACAAAAAAAAAAGAAAGAAAGAAAGAAACAACTTGCAATTTTGTCTTAATTAATTGGCCGAGCAGTTTAGGAGTGGATGGATATCGAACCCGTTTTGTTTTGGTTTTCGCTCCGACTGCAGCTGCTTCTGTCTAATTCTGGATAGCAATTAATAATAATGATAATAATTAACAACACGTGCCCAATTATTATTGCATCTCAACCAAACTTTCATTGTTCAACATTAGCTAATTAAGACAATTTCTTTTTAGCTCTTCACAACATTTCAACCCAACTAAAACTGTTTCAATATAAATTATTTATAATAAATAACTTTTGACATTTTAGGAAATATTTGGGTTTCGATCAGTCAATGTTTATTCATTTTCAATAAAGTTTTACACATGAAATGATCAACCTGTTACTGTTTGCGGGGAAAACAACTATTAGTAATTAATTAATTAATTAGGATGTTTGGCTCTAACCCCTCCCCCTTTTGTTTTTGTTGGAAGTTCTTGTATTTTAAATCTTCTCTCAAACTTTTTTCCTCCCTAATGAGCCAATAACTCTCGAAACATTCGTTGTTGAGGGGGGTTTTTTGTTTTGTTTTAGGAGTATTTTAGCAGAATTAGTTATTAATAAGAGTCCCTAGTAAATACTACTAGGTATCTGTGCTTTTGATTTCAAACTAAATCTTACAAACTTAATGTTGATGTGTGAAAGAGATCAAGAGACAACAACAAAACTGCCAACTTGTCAGTTTGTTACCAAATCCACCTCCTCCTCCTCCATATGACCACCACCACCAATCCAACAGATGTTAACAAGATCGCAAGAATGAGAGAGAGAAACTGAGTTTTGTTTATTCCCACTAGTTATTATGAGTGTTACAATAATAATAATAATATCGGTACCCAACAGTTCTTAACTCGTAGGAGGCCCCATGTTTTCTGTTATTGGCGCTATTTGCAAACATCTTGTCTTACAGAATGGAACTTTGATTATCATCGACTTGTCAATTCTGCAAGTACCTTCAACAAACAAACACTTCAGATCATTTCTTGTTGGGGTTCGAACTGTTATCCACGCCAATCTTAGTTGACATTTTTATCTCCTACCTCTTCTTAGAATCCTGCACTCTTTTCGCAAGGACAACTCATCTCCTTCCCACTTTTTTTTTTTTTTTTTCCTTTTTGTAAATATATATTCCAATGTTTTCATTGTTTTTTTTTTAAGCAAGGTAAAAAAAACAACCGCAACTCATTGTTCCAAAACCGTTTACACAATAAAGACTTTCTAAATTGTTAAATGACATGTCGAAGAAACTCACCAACGTGGTGCTTTCTTGATTTTGTTTTTCTTTTATTTATTCCTATTTTTATTTTATTTTTTTATTTTATAGAGAAAAAAAAATGAAAAGAGAACTTTGGCACAGCATGCATATAGACTCTCTAGCTTTTCATTTTGAAAATAAGAATTCATCTAATAAATTTCATATTCCATTTGTCTCAGACTTTTTTCTATTTCATTTTTGCCATTAAACAGAGAGGCACAGCAGAAAAATAGCTTCTATTAAGACCTTAACTTTAGTTAAATTGACCAAACCACATTGCTTTTAAACTTACATTCCGACTTTTAAATGGAGTTTGCTGTTTGATATAATTTTTTGCCTGTAGTAAATTCAAAGTTATCGTCTTTTATACCAAAAGTGCCTTCCAAAGTAATTAACCTTAAAATTGATATCATCATCATCATCATCATAGCATTGCTTTTAATACTTAGTTGAGTTTGCAATGGTGCATCTTCCCTTGTTATTCTTCCTGTGTCAACTCATTTTTGAGGTCCAATATTCGGACATGGCTTCATCACCACCACAAGTACCATCACATCATCAAGTTTCTCTCCTAACCAAAATATCCTTTAACTGCCCAATGGTTTTGTCAGTATCCTATATCGGTGCCGCTTACATCCAGTTGATCATATTGGGCTCTTTCCTGTTCAATTACAACTGCTGCCCTTCTGCCAAAACCTTATAACAACACATTTACACACCTTTTCACAATGAACAGAGAGAAATCCTTTGTTGCCATTTAAAGTTAGAAAATCTTCCACTTTGATGATATCTCACAACTTTAACTCTTTCTTTGTAATTTCTTGAAAGCTGTTGGGATTTTTTAAAAACTTGCCCAAGCTCTGTTGTAGATCTGCATAAATATATTTCCTCACATCCTTAACTCTTTGGATCAAGTATGCGGAGATATTGAGTTCTACGCTGTAATTCTTACCGCCCATAATACACCCCTTAACTCTTGGCCGATGTGCTTTCAGCCCTTAGATGCTCTGAACTACTCAATAACTGTTTATCTGCCCTTCTCATTGCTGTGTATAAACCGTGTCTGAAATCAAGTTGTATCTTCAGTTCAGATTTCTTCTGTTTTGAACTCGTTTTATCACATCCATCCTTTCAATCCATCAACCTCTGCTGCTTTCTCTAGTGTTTTCCTTTACTCTTGACCGTAAGGTGCTCTCAGTCTTGGTGGCTGGGGAACGCTTGTATATTTTAGCTGAGATATTTTATATTCTTACCAACTTTCTCAAGACATCTACTTCTGTTATTTCAATTCTTTAATGTGTGACTCCTCTGAGGAATTTTTTTTTTACCTTTGACACAGCTGCTCACAGTCACATGGCTAAGACAGTCCTCTGTGTACTTTCAGCTGAGGTATTTTACATTCTCACTAGCTTTACAAGATCTGCCACTTCCAATCATTAACATAAAGCTCCTCTCTAGGGTTTAACCCTTACCCATATCTGATATAGATTCTGCTACACCAGTCATTTGTAGAATTTGAAGTGTTAAGACAGTCGTTTATTAGAGTTCTTTATATTTCCATGCTTTCTTTCTCTTCTCATCACTTCAAGTGGCCCTTCTTTTCCATTTATGCAACAAAATCTTATGTTACTTCAGACAATCCAATAATATTTTCTCTTTTATCCTGCATAAAATATTGAGTTTTTCCATATTTTGTTGTCAATCCTTTAACCCATCTCCGCACCATGGCTGAGCAGGGCCTTGACCCACCTGTCCACCTAGATATCTGGTTTACATTCTGTTGTCTCATAACAATAATTAGCTGCCCTATACACTCAATTATCTTTTTCACTTTAAAGTCATATACTGTGCTGTGATCAACTCTTATCCTCTGCTAACTTTCATCTATCTGCTGTTGTAGCTTTTGACCGAAACTCATTATTCTAGGTTTCAAAAATAATAATAATAATAATAATGAAATTATTGTGTATAGTGCTCGGGTGCACTACAATATAATGTACGTCTTTCTTCAGTAGAATTTGTGCGTTTCTGTTGCAGGTCAATGTAAACTCAATTTAGCCCTTAGACCAACCAGTAGATAATTACTGGGCTTTCTTCTTGAAATTCCTTGTAGATATATTTCTTCACATCACAATCTGAGAGTTCATCTCTTCATTCTGTTCAAATCCTCTGCTAAAGTGCGTGTGTGTGCATATATATTTATGCATATGGACATAATCATTTTTTAAGGTAGTTTAATTTTTTTACAGTGTTCTTTGAAATCCAGTTCTCACCTTTTAGTTCCAAATGTATGTAGAAAGAGTGATGATGATTTAAAAAAAAACTTATTGCCCCCTTTTCTGATATTGAGTACTCCTTTGGTTCATTGAGTGCAATTTAAAATCATAAATTTCTTGTATTGGTCATCTTTATGTCCATTTCTCATACGGTCAGGGGTTGGATGGGGAGACTCATCATGGTCGATTTGAAGTGACTGCCCTTGTGGACAGGTCTTAGAGGACCATTTCATCCACATCTTAGTTCTCTACATAGTTTCAGCAGCTGAGATGCCCATCATAAGCTCAGCTATGTTACCCACATTGAACTGGGTGCATTTTGTCAAAAGCCTCAACATTGGGGAGCTTATCGTGCCCTCCACACGGCTGGAGAATCTTGTTAACCATGTAACCTTTGGGTCACTAACCACTGTACAGAGTTTACTGGGAGCATTTTATCAAACCACCACCAGTGAGGTCATCTTGTACCTTGTAAGACAAAAGGCCACATGCACACATACCTTGTGTGTGCATATTTATAAATGTATGCAGGCGTAATGTGTGTGCACATTATTATGATATATATATATAAAATATTGTATCTACATTAATATTCAGTTGTCGATGTTTTATGTATATATTGTTGGCTGTTGTCCAAATATTTCAATCTCCCTTATTAATCTCTCATTAAAAGAGAAATTATGACCACCTCCAAATAAAGATTTTTAAAAAATCAATTGTTTTATGTATTAAACATCCAAATAGAACTTTGTGTAGTTTTCAATGATGAAAGGGTCGGACAGTTGTGTCTAATTTAGACATTTGTTGATGGCATGCTGTTAGTGACAGAATACTTTCCCCTATCACACTTTGTGGTGATGGAGAGTTACTACCTCCTTGCCAGGGAGATAAACTGACAAAACAGAAATGCTTTTCAGTCCCTCACTCCTCACATATTTCCAGCTTCTTAATTGTCGCACCTTCCTTCGTTAGAATTTATATTAAAATGAAACCTATTTGGTTAGGTATTCTGCAGAAGTTTTTAAAAGCAGGAATAAATTCTATTCTATGATATTTCAAACAATTTGTTTGATAGATTTTTTGATTGGATTTCTCTTTTAACAAGAGCAACATGAATTCATTTCTCGTATGCCATGACCCTCGTTATCATTATTTCATTCATTTAATCAAATCTGATGCCAGTGATTAAAGCATTACCGTTCAGTAATTTGGAGTTTTAATTTTAACATTTTGTAATTATAGACTTTTTAAAAAATAAGTTATAACTATATCAAACAGTTTAGATTATTTGTTGTTTTAAAATGTCTGGATGTGGTTTGCTAACCATCCCCATGTGTTTTGCTAAGATAATTCTCTGACAACTCAATAATATCCTAAAAGATTTTTATTTATCAGAAATATCAAGTGAACTTTTTTTTTTGTCAGGTTATAGTTTTATTAACATTTAGGAAACTTTTCTAAAACAAGAAGGGCTTTTCACTTTGAATTATGCAAGCAGATTGTTTAACTTGAAATAAAAGAAGCAGATGTCTATATATTATTGAATTCAGTTTATTTAGCAAAACTTTATTTTTTAAACTGAAGATGTGGATGAGGAAAATTTTGGTTTTGATTTAAAAGAAGTGATGTTGGATTTTGGTTTAGGATTAAGTTGGATATCTGTTAAAGATTTTAAAATCGGTTTTAGAAGAAAAACATCAGTTTAGGCTGAAGTGTTTGAGGAAGTAATGCGATGGGTTTGTTTAATTTGACATTGTTAGAAAGATCAATAAGCACAATAAACTATTTTGCTAGAGAAAAGCTTTACACTCTCAGCCATATGTGAATCGTTTATTCAACAACTTGTGTGCTTCATTGGTTTAGGTCTGTTGTAAGATGTAGGACAGTTCATTCATCAAAGTTGATCAGTAAAAGCTATTTTCTGGTGGTGGTGGTGGTGGTGGTGGTTCATTCATTGATAAATATTTTTGACAAAGATTAAACAGCTGACTTGATTACACAAGTTCATTGCTCTGTGTTGATAGTATATATTTATATAGGGCTAGATTGTGTGTGTGTGTATGTATATATTTATATTGTGTATGTATATATATAGATATATATATACATATACATACTCTGTGTGTGTATATACATATAGATAATTTTCTTAGTAAGTTGGTCAGTAAGTTAGTCTTCATTTCAACAATTTTCCACGAATGTAATTTTTCTTAGTTTCCTACTGGCACTAACATTGTTAATTAGCTGCTCGTTAAAGGCATACCGATCAATAAAACTAAAGCATATGAACTTACTCTACAATATTAACCCATGCACACACACACACTAGAGTGTTACTTGTGACATGACGGGTAACGTTGGAAGTATATTTTACCACCCTGGGGCAATATCAGGAAATGGGGCAGACAACATTTATAACTTCCCTTTTTATCAATAATTTCTTAAAACTACAAAATGCCAAAAAAATATTTATTACATTAAATAAAACAAATTTACTAATTATATAACCTGATGTCATTTACTCTCTTCTCCCTCCTCCTTCTCTTCAATGATTCTTTCTCAGTCTATGTACTCTTTTACTCATTGCCTATCACCAAGCCTAGCATCTGCACTCATCCTGCACCTTCTATGTTTCTCTGTTTCTCTCTTTACTTTCTGTCCCTGTCTCTGTTTGATGTGAAGTGTGACAGAAGAAATCAAACCAACTTTTGTATCAACTATTATCAGATATACAGGGGTGTGTGTGTATGTGTGCATGTGCACGTGTGTGTGTGTGTATTAATAGTTTATACGATGCTTCAATGCATTGATGTTTTCTTTTATTGATAACATTCGTTAAACTCTAGCTGTAATGTACACATTCCCTAATTCAGACCTTCTCAAATATTATAGAATTGTCCATAGGCTGTGAGAAGGTGTCAAAAAAAAAAACATGATTTAATCTTCAAACTCACCTGTGATTAAATTGTTTTACCTTCAATGTTTTTTCTCTATTCCTTTCTTACTTATCTTATCTTTTATTATTCCAGATTGAGGAAACTGGTGGAACCTAAAGAAAATGGTACCAATGACCTGCCATTAGAGAAACAATGGGTTTTGGTAAATGGCTCCTTCACCATAGAATGGTACCATTCTTTAAATCTACATTACAAACTGATTTGTTGATCTTTTTCATATTTGAAAAATGATGGGGTTTAATTAGCGTTAATAGATGGGGTTTAATTAGCATTAATAATTTATTATTTGGGTGGTAAGTTGGCAGAATCATCTGCACCACTAGGCAAAATGCTTAGCGGAATTTTGTCTGTCTCTGTTCTGAGTTCAAATCTCACCACAGTTGACTTTGCCTTTCATCCTTTCAGCGTGGTCAGTGTACTGCAGTCAATGTAACTGGCTTACCTCCTCCCCTCCCCCCACAAAAAAGTTGCTGGCCTTGTGCCAACATTTGAAACCATTATTATCTCCCCAGTTTTTCTGTTTGCATTTTATAAGATCCGATTGGAACAGGTTTGCTGTGATGATGCGGATGTAGGTTGTGCAATTGGTTGCTGACCCATTTCAGGGGAAAATAATTGGTATTGAATTGATAATCAATTCATAGATTATTGTGACATTGATACTTGGTTGTGAACTGTTCTCGTGGTTCAGTAATTAGTCCTTATATGTTTATTATAAACCATGTTGTTGTTAATTAACTACTTACATAAACATTTGATTCTTTATCAAACTACAGAACTACACGGAGGGCATTACACGAACACAGACAGTTATTTGAGCAATGTTGCAATCCCAACATTGGGGAAATGTATTCTTCAACAGTCTCAGGCTTTCCAAATTCAAATGGGTGATGCCATGTATAAAGCACCCATGATGGTGCCATCCAAGAAGTACTCAATACACTCTGTAAAGTGGTTGTCATTCGGAAGGGTCTGCAGCTGTAGAAATTATGCCAACTCCTAGACAAGTGGAGCCACCTGGTGCAGTTCTTTGGCTTGCCAACTCCTGTCAAACCATCCAACCCATGCCAGCATGGAAAACGGATTTTTAATGATGATGGGAGGAAGGTTGAATGTGCCACCCAGATTTCTCACCACTACCCTGCTCTTAGGTGCCTTTATTGGGCTCCTCTCTTTTACAAACATTTGAGCCCAATTCCTCCAGTCTAAGAACAGCTTCTTCCCTTCCTGTCATCAGTAACAGAAGTCTTGAAATGGTTATGGCTGCTCCACTTTCTCTGATTAAAGTATTTCAAATATAACTTAGCTAAAGTTCCACTCTGCAACCATTGTAGATACTGATGATTCTGAAGTCATGAAGTCTTCATTGATGACTTAATTATTCTTCCGAAACTAAGAACTCAAATTTATCTTTAACCCTTTTCATATCAACACCTCCAAGACTGAATCCTGTTCTATGACAAATTTTATATTTTTTAAATTATCTAAATTTAGAAAAAAAAAAAAAAAAAAACAATCTTCCATCAAAATTCTAAGTTAATTTATTTCCCAAATACTAGATAAATAAGGACATTCAATATTTTCTAAATTAATTAAAAGACAATCAGTGTTGTTCAACAAGGAAATGGTAGCAAAAGAGTCTAATAATTGCAAGAATTGGAAACCAGTCTGAGTGTGTGTGTGGGGGGGGGGCAGTTATTTAGGATCCGAGAGATTGTATTTGTTTGATTCTAATTCATTAACATAACAATTGTCTAAATTATGGCCTTGTGAAATTTGAAACAAAACTTTTTTTCTATAAGGATTTTATACTTTTTTATCTTTTTGATTTCCAGAGAGAAGTTGACCGGAATCTAATGGATTCCAAGGGACTTTACTGTGTTCACCAGATCAGTTTAATAAGTTCGTTTATTTGGATAAACTAACGATATTTACTTCACTACTACAAGGAGGGGCTGAGTATAATCCAGAGAGAAGAATAGCATTGAATACCATTTGAAGGGCAAGTAGAGTTGAAGGCTTTGCCTCAAGACACAGCACAATGCCTGCAGCTGAATAAAAAGATAAAAACCTATGAACCAAGTGTCTCATTTTTAATTAATTCAAGGACTTCAGCTTAAAGATTGGATTAATGAAACTTTTTATTAATCAGACTGGAGGAAGTAACACATTGGAGACCAGAGGATAAAGAATTATTAGAAATGAAGAGTTGTGAAATTATATTGATTACCAGATTGTATGTTATGATTTGGTCAAGGCATTGAACTTGTCTTGCTACTCTTACCTGGCAGAACAGCAGGTAAGAACAGAGAGAGAGAGTGAGTTGGTAATGGAATAAAAATACTCATTAATTGACATATTGTTAAAAGTGAGATTTACCTTATGCAAAATATTTTGTTTAAATATACTTAAAGAACTGTTAAAAAAAATAAAGAATTTATAATTGAATTCCATTAGTTTTTCTTTTATTGTTTTGGGCTATAAACAAGGAATTGGTAAAATAAATCTTTTTCCATTTAGCTGTCCTTGCCTCAGTCATGGAAGTGAGAAGCAAAACTGACACAAATCATTATGTACTTTACATAATGATTTGTGTACTTTACATACAAGTACAATGTGGTAACAGCAGACAAATTTGAGCGTTGTGGTGTGAGGCTGAGCACTTTAATTGTTATTATGAGGTTAAAGTCACCAACTTTGAGACTGTCTGTTCTGATGACTTCATAGAATGCAAAAGTGCACGGCCTGGTGGTTAAGGTGTTGTCCTCGCAATAATAAGACTGTAGTTTCAATTCCTGGATCGAGTGGTGCATTGTAAATGAAACACCTTGCAACCGACTGACATCCTGTTCAGGGGTAATGCTGTGATCTTGTTCACCAGGGAAACCAAGTAACGAGCCCTATGGGTCGTAGGAGTTGAGACAGTAAGTTCAGAGGAATGGATGCTATATGTTGATGATGCTGATGATGATTAGTTATTTAGATTCTTTTGCTACCATATTCTTGTTGAAAAACACATTTTCTTTTAATTTTGAAAATATTGAAGAATTTAATAAAATAGCTTTGTCCTTATTTATCTAGTGTTTGGGAAATAAATTAACTTAGAATTTTGATGGAAGATTGTTTTTTTTTTCTAAATTTAGATAATTTAAAAAATATAAAATTTGTGTCATAGAACCAGGATTCAGTCTTGGAGGGGTTGATATGAAAAGGGTTAAAGATAAATTTGAGTTCTTAGTTTTGGAAGAATAATTAACAAAGACTTCATGACTTCAGAATCTACAATGGTTGCAGACTGGAACTTTAGCTAAGTTATATTTAATTTATCTCCACATCATCATTTAGTGTCCATTTTCTTTGCTGGCATGGGTTAGACAGTTTGAGAGGAGCTGGCAAGGATGGAGGGCTTGCTTTGGATTAGTTTCCACAGCTGGATGCCCTTCCCAACACCAACCACTTTGCAGAGTGTACTGGGTGCTTTTTACGTGCCACCAGCACCTGTGAGCTCATAAGACAAAGGACCTCTCAGCTGAGAGTGGAATCGAGAGATTAGAGTATGGTAGAGGAACAATGGTAACCCTTTTACTATGAAGGAGACACTCTGTGGGATAAAGAAGGAGAGGAGGGTGAGAGAGAGACAGATAGTCAGAGTGGGAGTGAGAAAGCTTGTTCACAGAGAACAGTGAAGGTAACATAAGTAGTTACCGAAGGGATAGAGGCATAAATTTTATAGAATGTGCAGAGAACAGCTTCTGTCACATTCCAGGGAGAAAAACTACAAGTAGTTGATAGCTTCCGTTACCTAGGTGACCAAGTCAGTAGCGGGGGTGGATGCTCTGAAAGTGTAGCTGCTAGAATAAGAATAGCCTGGGCAAAGTTCAGAGAGCTCTTACCTCTCCTAGAGACAAAGGGCCTCTTACTCAGAGTAAAAGGTAGACTGTATGACGCTTGTGTACAAATAGCCATGCTACATGGCAGTGAAACATGGGCCATGAATGCTGAGAACATGCGTAAGCTCACAAGAAATGAAGCCAGTATGCTCCGATGGATGTGTAATGTCAGTGTACATACTCGACAGAGTGTAGGCACCTTGAGAGAAAAGTTGGACCTAAGAAGCCTCAGGTGTGGTGTGCAAGAGAGATGACTGTGCTGGTATGGTCATGTGGCGAGAATGGTGGAGGATGGCTGTGTGAAAAAGTGCCACACCCTAGCAGTTGAGGGAACCTGGGATGAGGTGGTGAAGCATGACCATTGAACATTGGGCCTCACTGAGGCAATGACTAGTGACCAAGACCTTTGGAGATATGCTGTGCTTGAGAAGACGTGACAAGCCAAGTGAGATCATCATCATCATCATCATTGTTCGACCGTGGTCGAGACAATGTGAGATCATAACCCATGGCCTACGCCAGTGGTGTTGTACCCTTCAATCATTGGACAATAAACTTTTGCTTGCAAAGACCCATTGCGGAAAGTGAAATCAAAATCGCTGATGTGGCCGATGGCAGTTCCGCTTGATTGGCACTCGTGCCAGTGGAACTGTATAAGCACCATCCAAGCGTGATCATTGCCAGGGCCTCTGACTGGCTCCTGTGCCAAAGGCACGTAAAAAGCACCATTTAAGTGTGATCATTCCCAGCATCGCCTTACTGGCACATGTGCCAGTGGCACTTGGAAAACAACATTCGAGTGTGGTTGTTGCCAGTGCCATTGGACTGGCTCCCATGTAGGTGGCACATAAAAGACACCTTTTGAGCATGGTTGTTGCCAGTACTGCCTGACTGGCCCTCGTGCTGATGGCACATAAAAAGCACCCACTACACTCTTGGAGTGGTTGGTGTTAGGAAGGGCATCCAGCTGTAGAAACTGCCAGATCAGATTGGAGTCTGGTGCAGCCATCTAGTTCACCAGTCCTCAGTCAAACCGTCAAACCCATGCCAGCAAGGAAAACGGATGTTAAACGACGATGATGATGATGCTATAAGTGAGACAAGTGCTGCAATGTTGGTTAGTTTAGCTATAATTGGATTTATTGATCAATTTTAGATCAGTTTTAAAAATCTTGTCTCTTTGGAATGTAAAGTGAGAGCAAAAGAAACACCAGTTGTCAAGCAGTAAGGAAGGACACACACACACACACACACACACACATATATATATATGATGGGCTTCTTTCAGTTTCCATGTACCAAATCCACTCAGGGCTTTGGTTGGCCTAAGGCTATAGTGGAAGACACTTGCCCAAGGTCCAAGAAGATTCAATAAAGAAACATTTCAAACTGATAAATCCAAAGGTACCAATGGATGGAAATGTTCCAAATATTTTCCATTGAAAACCATGTTCAATATTTTCAGAGATCTTACCATTTATTTACTGTCTCAAAGCAAGAATGCTTCGGCCTCACGTTCACTTCATACTCTACCACCTGCCACCCACACAATTTGCTTCTATTGAATCTTGCTCAAAGTCCCTCCCCGCCCCATCATTTTAAGCTCATCTTTGCACTGCGGAATGTAGTCTTTGATTAACTGTATTTTTGACTTCTTTGTCGAATTTCTGTCTTTCATTGGTTTTGCTGTGAGAATTAACAGTTGCCTGTGAAACATACCAGAAGTACTTTTATGAATGACAATGGCTTTTTTCAGCTACTTTTAGAGAGTTGAAAGTAGTTTAAATTTTTAGTGGTTCCCTCGAAGGCAGAAATATAGTAGTTGTGACCCTTGGGCCATTAGGGAACAGTGGGGTGGGAGAAAGGAGATTATTTTAAAACTTAACACATAATCTGAACGATTAATGAATTGGAAAATACCCAAGGGTGGCCAGGTGGTGCCATTGAACCAGGTGACAAGAGAATGTACTTTGTTAGAAGTACCCAAGGGTGTCCAGGTGGTGCCGTTGAACCAGGTGACAACAAAATGGACTTTGTTAGAAGTACCCCAGGGTGGCCAGGTGATGGTGTTAAACTAGGTGACAACAGAATCGACTTTGTTAGAGGTACCCAAGGGTGTCCAGGTGGTGCCGTTGAACCAGGTGACAACAGAATGTACTTTGTTAGAAGTACCCAAGGGTGTCCAGGTGGTGCCGTTGAACCAGGTGACAACAGAATGGACTTTGTTAGAAGTACCCAAGGGTGTCCAGGTGGTGCCATTGAACCAGGTAACAACAGAATGTACTTTGTTAGAAGTACCCAAGGGTGTCCAGGTGGTGCCGTTGAACCAGGTGACAACAGAATAGACTTTGTTAGAAGTACCCCAGGGTGGCCAGGTGATGGTGTTAAACTGGGTGACATAAAAAGGAGAATGATCCTACTAACAGGTTCCCATACATTCTCTTTCAACCAAATTTCACCCACAGGGTTTTGACTGATTGAAACGATGGCTAGAGAGACTTGCTTAAGGTGACATTCAATGCGATCCCACCATGAACCATCTTCAACACCCCAGTTAATCGTTATACAATTATATAAGATTTTACTGTTCTGCATCAAACAACAGAACAATAAACTACAGTCTGTTTTTAATTAATTAATTAATTAATTAATAATAATTCTTTCTATTATAGGCACAAAACCTGAAATTTGTGGGGAGAGGGTAAATCAATTACATCAACTCCTGGGCTCGACTGGTCTTATTTCATCAACCCTGACACTACAACTAGTAGTAGTAGTAGTGGTAGTAGTAGTAGTAGTAGTAGAGAAATTAAGGCCAACAGACCAGATATAGTTGCCAGAGATCATGAAGAAAAAAATGCTTTCTAATTGATGTATCCGTACCAACAGATGACAACATTTCTCTAAAAGAAATGGAGAAACTTTCAAAATACAAAGACCTGGAACTAGAGGTAACTCAAATGTGGAATCTAAAAGCAGAAACAATTCCTATCATAGTAGGTGCATTAGGTAAAATATTCAGACAAATACATAACAAAAACACCAGAACTTACAAACACATATAATATACAGAAAATTGCACTACTAGGCACTGCACACATCCTACGCAAAACACTTTCAATACAGTAACCATCAGAGCATCACAACAAATCACAGCACATACCCAAGGCACACAGAGCTGTGCTCGGTAGTGAAGTGAAAGCACGCTATAAAAATAAAACTACTGAATAATAATAATAATAATCATAATAATAATAATAATAAAATGGATTTTGATATCAAATGGGAAAAATACAGAATTCTACCGAAATTTCCTAGCATTGTGATTTTGTTAGTGTATTGAAGAATATATGGAAGTGTTTTGGGGAAGAAGGGAAATATGTCTGAAGAAATTAACCAAGATGCTGGCGAAAGGATGAAGATGTAAATTTCTGGCCTCAAAGATTAATAATTCAAATTCTACAATGACCAAAGTAATACAACCTTAACAAGGTTTTGTGTGGTACACAACACAGCAGCAGCAGCAGTAGTAGCAGCAACAGGTGAGGTTGTAGTGTCAGCATGAATGAATAGATATAAATGAAAATGATGGACCAGATATCAAATAACATCCCATTTTGGACTCAGCTGTTGGCACCTCCAGATGTCTACTGCTCCAGATGTCTACTGCAAAGATTAATGTTTTCACTGAAATATTCTTCAAAGGTTGTGGCAGCACTGGTGACAGTGGTGGCACTGGTGACAATGGTGGCACTGGTGATAATGGTGGCACTGGTCATAATGGTGACACTGGTGATAATGGTGGCACTGGTTATAATGGTGGCACTGGTGACAATGGTGGCATTGCTACTGTTCTGTCTTTCAGTGATAGGGATTCAATTGTTCAACCAAGTGAATTACCTCTTCCCTCTGAATTAAAGTCTTCACGGCTGAGTATTCCACAGACACGTGTACTGTTCATGTAATTCTCATGCAGAATCACCATGACACAGCGTGTGTGTGTGTGTGTAACAAGGCAGTACTTTTTGAAGTGTAATCCATTCGAAAGGATTCCGTACGGTTTCCGTCTATGAAATTCTTCTCACAGGCGATGGATCACAGCAGAAGCTACAGAAAACGACATTTGCCTCAGATGCCAAACAGAAGGATTGATGTTGAGGCGTCATGGTTGTGAAACAAACTCCTTAACCATTCGGTCAAACTATGTCTAAATTCCTTGAAAATATTAAAATATACAAAGATAACCACATAGTTCCAGGTTCAGTCCCACTCTGTGGCACCTTGGACAAGTTTCTTCTACTATAGCCCTGGGCTGACCAAAGCTTTGTCAGTGAATTTGTAGATGGAAACTGAAAGAAGCCCATCGTATATATATGTGTGTGTGTGTGTGTCTTTATGTCTGTGTTTGTTCTCCCACCATCATTTGATAACTGATGTTGGTTTGTTTACATCCCTATAACTTAGCAGTTCAGCAAAAGAGACTGATAAAAGAAGTACCAGGCTTTAAAAAATAAATTCTAGGGTCGATACATTCGACTAAGAATTCTTGAAGGTGCTGCCCCAGCATGGCCACAGTCTAATGAGTGAAACAAGTAAAAGGTTTTTAACATGATAAATGTATTATAAACACCTGGTCCTACTTTTTAAGTTTCAAATTTAGTTAACCAAGCCAGAAGAGACAATGGAACCTGGAGCAGACCTGGTGCACTCACTACACTCATGGACAGGTTGGCGTTAGGAAGGACATCCAGCTGTAGAAACACTGCCAGATCAGACTGGTGCCTAGTGCAGCCTCCTGGCTTCACAGACCCCGTTCGAACCGTCCAACCCATGCTAGCATGGAAAATGGACGTTAAACGATAATGATGATGATGAGATATATATATATATACATCTGTAAAGTCTTATTTTCAGAAGATGTATAACCAATATAGGCTCACTTGAAATACAGAAATAGAGGCCAAGAAGCCAGAGATTAAAAAATCCATATGACAAATATTTATGGATTTGTAAGTATGACCTTCCTCAAAACCTCTGGATTTGACCTAATTTAAGAAAGAACTATTGTTAGTGAAATCTGCCGGTAATACAACCTACGAACACACACAATGTTCTTGACAGGCCTTAATCTATTCAACCGTCTGTGAACATATTTCTGTTGCCTTTACTTCATTTAATGTTTAAAATAATGAAGTATTTAGTAAAATATGTTTGTCACTATCAGGCTGGCGTTTGGGACATAAAATGGAATTTTGGCGGAAGTTTTTCATTTAAATCACTCTAAAGCAGGAAATTTGTACCATAGAATCAGGCAGGGTGGGCACAGGTGGATTGGTATCGAAAGGGTTAACATTTGCATGTCAGGAATTGTTAATTTAAATGCTAAATAATGGGTTTGTTTGTTCTGTATAAGCAATGTGTGTGTGTGTGTGTGCACACATAAATGTCTTTCTACTAACACACACACAAATGGAGAAAATGGAGGTACACAAACAAGGTCTTCAAGACAAAAGTGAATTTCTTTTTAGCTGAAGAAATTCGTTGAATAATTCCAAAATAAAATCTGAAACGATCCCCATTAAGCATTCAGATTATTCTGTCAAATATAATCTTTATTTTTCCATCATCATCATCATACGTCCGCTTTCCATGCTGGCATGGGTTGGACAATTTGACCGAGTTCTGGCGAACCAGATGGCTGCACCAGACTCCAATCTGATCAGGCAGAGTTTCTACAGTTGGATGCCCTTCCTAACGCCAACCACTCTGAGAATGTAGTGGGTGCTTTTTACGTGCCAACAGCACGAGGATCAGTCAATGCGGTACTAGCAACAACCACGCTCAAATGGCGTTTTTTATGTGCCACCGGCACAGGCGTCAGTCCCGTGGCACTGGCAACGACCTCGCTCAAGTGCCAGTAAAGCGACGCTGGTAGCAATCACGCTCGAATGGTGCTTTTTACGTGCCACCAGCATGGAAGCCATTTTGTTGCTCTGGCAACGATCACGCTCGGATGGTGCTCTTAGCGCTCCACTGGCACGGGTGCCAGTCATCGAATTTGATTTTGACTTCATATTTGAATACATTGTGAATTAAATGTTTCGAGATTCAAATGAGGTGACCAGGTTTTAACATTACAGGGAGTGGAGCACATCATAAAAAAAGGGGCCACAACGCATACCAAACAATTTATGACTCATTTCTTTTATATCATATGAAATATTTTTATAATTATTCTTTTTTTTTCTTTTATCTCTTCCTGTCATTTGACTGTAACCATGCTGGAGCACTGCCTCCAGTCGAAGAAATCGACCCCAGGACTTATTCTTTGTGCTTATTCAGCCCCTAGTACTTATTCTATCGGTCTCTTTTGCCAAGCTGCTAAGTTACAGAGGACATTAACACACCAGCATCAGTTGTCAAGTGATGGTGGGGAGACAAACACACACACACACACAAACACACACACACACACACACACATACAGTATATGACAGGCTTCTTTCAGTTTCCGTCTACCAAATCCTCTCACAAGGCCTGAGGTTGTAGTAGAAGACACTTGCCCAAGGTGCCACGCAGTAGGACTGAACCCAGAACCATGTGATTGGTAAGCAAGCTACTTACCACACCCCCACCCCTGCGCCTATAACATATGTAATTATATTCTACATTCATTAATTTCATGTTTCCATAGCGATGTCATTATGTATGAAACTTACAACTTGTGACGTAGGTGTGACATGAAAATGAAGTCCTCTGGATTGCCCGGTGACAAGAGGTTATGTGACGTCAGGGTTTGTTTCGGTTCTTCAGATGTCAGTGACCACCAACACACATCACAGGAGATTGAGAGGAGAGTCCAAAAGCACAGGATGTCAGTCGTATAAAGTAATGGCTCCAGAAAATTCTCTCAAGGCCATCCGTTAACAAACGAAAATAGAAATTCAACTTTCATCACAAATGAACCAAAGAGTTTAAAAAAGTTGTTGAAAAGGTGCTTCTTTTGAAAACTGTGCTTGGTGGGGTGTGGTCACTATCCTTGCTCCCCTACTGGCTATGCCACTGGAGGTGGCAGTTCATTTTTAGAATGACATTGTAGGGTTGGTGTGAGAGGCCAGATCTGGCCAGTTTTGAACATAAAACAGGGAAACTATTTTGGCTGGGTATGGGGCCAGTTTAACTCTTTAGCATTTAAAACGGCCTTATTCAACCAAAATATTTTTATGTTCTAACTGGTCGAGTCCAGCCTCTCACACCTATCCTACAATGTCATTCTAAAAATAAAACAATCACAACTACAAGATAAATAATAAAAAATGTTTCTTTCTTGAGCCACACCAGGGTCGTAAGGGCCAGTTTCCCAGTTTAAGTGGTGTATGTATTCCCCATGTGGATGGGTCACCGGTCTGTCACGGGGTTAATCATTTTTGCCAGCTGAGTGGACTGAAGCAATGTGAAATGAAGTGTCTTGCTCAAGAACACAATGCATCATTCAGTCCAGGAATTGAAACTGTGATCTTACAATCATGAGTCCAACACCCTAACCACTTAGCCACAGACCTCCACCAACTACAAGATAATGCGTTATTAATTATAAAACAATTTAATCAAATAAATATTACATTTTGAGAGAGTAATCTGAATGCCAGAGGGTTAAAATGATGTGTATTTGCTTAAGGGGACATTTGCTTAAGGGGACATCTTCTCACACAGTTGCACACAAATTTTGTAAAGAAAGACTTTAATAAGACAATAATTTTTACTTCATTACTCTCAGCCCCTACAATGTGCATCTCTCATGACCCCAGTCAGTTTGTCCCTTTACCCCAGAACAGAACCTCTTTGTCACCAACAGAGGTACCAGCCATGCAAACCTGTCCCCCTGATGACACCAGCAGCAGATTACGGAGACTGCCAACTGCACCCGAGAGACAGACAAGTGAAGACACATCTCAAATGAGAGCAGAAGAAGCTAGAAAAGTGGAGTTATTATGGAGGAACCAGTCGAGCGGAATTGTGGCTTTTTTTGTTTGCTTTTGGTGAGAAAAATAACAAAGCAAGCTAACGTTCCCCAACAATCCAGACATTATGTAGACATGACTAACGATGGAAATTATTAACATTCCACCGGTTTGCTTTTCTTTCTCGATTTCTCCAGTGGACTGAGACTCTCTGCGCAGGTGTGTGTGTGTGTGTGTGTGTGTGAGAGATAGATATGTGGCACATTTTTGTACTCGAGAAGATCTGCCCACCACAACAGAATTGATATTCTAACATCAAGGTGCCATGTGCATTTAAAAAAAGGGTTGGTGTGGGTGTTGGTGCCATGTAAGTTGCACTGGTGACGGTTCCACATGAAAACGCACCCATTACACTTTCGGAGTGGTTGGCATTAGGAAGGGCATCCAGCTGTTGGAACCAAACCGAAACAGACACTAGAACTTGGTGCAGCCCCTGGCCTTGCCAGTTCCTCCTGTCAAACCCCACAACCCATGCCAGCAGAGAATATGGACATTAAATGATTATGATGATGATGACACACACACACACATACGGCAAATAAGAAAATGGAGAGGATACAAAACAACATACATCATCCGGTAGACAATTCCAGTGGGTCTTTATTCCACAGCATATTAATATCAATATTAACACATGCTTACTACATGTCTATGTTTTCTTCTTCTAATAATTTCTGATGCTGTGGAATAAACAGACACAATGGAATTGTCTACCGGATGACGTATGTCATTTTGTATCCTCTCCATTTTCTTATTTGACGTATAAATCAAGAGTAATCCACTTTTTACCCCTACTCATATATGACACTCAATTGCAAGATTGCCACACAATAACCATAATTAGATCAGCCCCAGTGCATAACTGGCACCTATTTAATTGACCCTGAGAGGATGAAAGGCAAAGTTGATCTCAGTGGAATTTGAACTCAGAACGAAGCAGCAGACAAAATACCGCTAAGCATTTTTGCCCAGTGTGCTAACGGCTCTGCCAGCTCACCACCTTAATTATGAAAAAAAAAGGGGAAAAAAGGGAATGCATAAGAAACATGTAAACTGGTTTTATTAACTGAGTTACCTTACAGGTGGGACGATCTGTGTTCTCGTACTGCGGATTAACGCTCATACTTCAAGACAAAAATTTGCATGAGTCTCGGCTCATACAGCAATGGGGCACTCGTACTGCAAGGTTCCACTCTACTATCATCATCATCATCATCATCATCGTTTAACGTCCGTTTTCCGCGCTAGCACGGGTTGGACGGTTCAACTGGTGTCTGGGAAGCCAGGAGGCTGCACCAGGCTCCAGTCTTGATTTGGCAGTGTTTCTACAGCTGGATGCCCTTCCTATTGCCAACCACTCCGCGAGTGTAGTGGGTGCTTTTTACGTGCCACCTGCACAGGTGCCGGGGGGGGGGGGTCTGGCATCGGCCACGATCGGTTGGTGCTTTTAACATGCCACCGGCACGGAAGCCAGCCAAGGCGGCGCTGGCATCGGCCACGTTCGGATGGTGCTTTTTATGTGCCACGGAAGCCAGCCAAGGCGGCGCTGGCATCGGCTGTACAATAATTACTTTAATTATTGCTGCTTCTCCTTCTTTGATTCACCTTGAAATTAAATCTTCTAAAAATGACCTGAGATACTCGGCCTGTTTTGTTTTCCTTTCCCTTTAATCTATACCTGCTGACTCAGAAGCTCACTGCTACGCATCCCTGGCCCTAGCCTCACCTGTGAACTTGGAGCCTAACGGATGACCAAATTATAGCACCTACAGTAATTTTAACAAGTCTTTTTTATTTATTCATCACCCGACGAGATACGTCTGCACCACTGGATGCTCTTACACCAGTTGTTGATTGTCCATCAAGAGGAATTGGTGCTAATTGTGTCAAAACAATTGGGATTAATAATTCCATCTTCTGTCTTTCATTTGATATTTATATATATATATATATATATATACATATATATATATATATATATATGAAATTAAATAAGAGCAGAAATTGATATTAATCAATTAAAACCAGTGGCTTAGCATATTTTAAAAAATCGGAAGATGAAAAAACTTTTTACACACAAAATTTAGAGGATTGACCACTAAACAAATGGACAGCCTGTATGCTAGATATAGACGTCAAAATCGCCATTTTCCATGAAGAATGTGTTCTCAAGAAAAAATTCAGCAATTTGTCTTGCTTATTTTTACACTTTGGATTTTTGCTGAATTTTTTCTTGAGAACACATTCTTCATGGAAAATGGCGATTTTGACGTCTATATCTAGCATACAGGCTGTCCATTTGTTTAGTGGTCAATCCTCTAAATTTTGTGTGTATATATATATATATATATATGCTGCCTTGACTGGCTTCTGTGCATGCCAGCGCCACCTTGACTGGCTTCTGTGCTGGTGGCACGTAAAAAGCATCAACCAATTATAGCCAATACCAGCCTCACCTGGCACCTGTGCCGGTGGCACGTAAAAAGCACCCACTACACTCACGGAGTGGTTGGCATTAGGAAGGGCATCCAGCCGTAGAAACATTGCCAGATCAGACTGGACCCTGGTGCAGCCTCCTGGCTTCCCAGACCCCGGTTGAACTGTCCAACCTGTGCTAGCACAGAAAACGGACGTTAAATGATGACGATGTTGATGATGATGATGATGATGATGAGAGAGAGAGAGAGAGAGAGAGAGAGAGAGAGAAGAGAGAGAGAGACGGAGAGAGAGGGCAGTGAAATGCTTAGTGGTATTTCGTCTGCCGTTACGTTCTGAGTTCAAGCTCTGCCGAGGTCAACTTTGCCTTTCATCCTTTTGGGGTTGATTAAATAAGTACCAGTTATGCACTGGGGTTGGTGTAATCAACTTAAAACCCTTTGTTTGTCCTCTCTATGTTTAGCCCCCAGTGGGCAATAAAGATATATATATATATATATATATATATATATATATATATATATATATATATATAGAGAGAGAGAGAGAGAGAGAGAGAGAGAGAGATAAGCATCATCACCATTGTTTTAATGCCAGCTTTTTCATACTTTCCTGGACCAGACAGAGTTTATTGACGCAGATCTTCAACAGCCGGATGCCCTTCCCGTCACCAACCTTCACCTGTCTCCATCTCCCTCCCCCAAGTAAGTCAGTATTTCCCCGGGTTCCTACAGAATATTGGAAATGAAGGACACTGCTTGTATGGCACCGACAACCATTTTTACAAAAACACACACACACACACACCCACGACAGGCTCCTTGCAGCTTCCTTCAACCAAATCCACTCACAAGGCTTTGGTCCTCCTGGGGCTATAGAAGACAAAACCTGCCCCAAGGTACCATGCTGTGGAACTGAACCCAGAACCATGTGGTTTGGGAAGAAATGGTTGTTTTTGTGTGAATCTAAAAATGATTGGAACATTTTGGACGGACGGGATTGCAAGACGTCTGTTTGGGATGGAGGGGGATGGGGGCACTAGCGCAGGGAGAGTGTGTGCCGCCTGGGGGGACCCTTCTAGTTGCTGTCCCCAGACCCCACAAAAATCACATATTGCCCTTAGCAATAGCCCACAAAAGGATGAAAAGCGCAGCCCCCTTTAAAAGTGCCGCACCTACCCCCAGCTACGCCAGTGGATGGGGAGGGGTACAGTGTAAGGATTCGTGACAGCAGAGACTCTTGTAGTAGCAACGGCAGCAGCAGCAGCAGCAGTAGCAGTAGTAGTAGTAGAAGTAGTAATAGTAGTAGTAGTAGTGGTGGTGGTGGTGGTGGTGGTAGTAGAAGTAGTAGAAGTAGTAGTAGTGGTGGTGGTGGTGGTGGTGGTAGTGGTGGTGGTGGTGGTAGTAGTAGTAGTTGTAGTAGTAGTAGTAGTAGTGGTGGTGGTGGTGGTAGTAGAAGTAGTAGTAGTGGTGGTGGTGGTGGTGGTGGTGGTGGTGGTAGTGGTGGTGGTGGTGGTAGTAGTAGTAGTTGTAGTAGTAGTAGTAGTAGTGGTGGTGGTGGTGGTGGTGGTGGTGGTAGTAGTAGTAGTAGTAGTAGTAGTAGTGACGGCGGCGGCGGCGGCGGCGTCATCGAAGTGGACTCCAACCTTTTCATTGATCAAATCCTGTGTAAACCTTTGTCGTGTCACCGTTTTATTCGACTGAAACTATCTTCTCATCGCATCGCAGTTTATTTTGCAGTCAAACCTGGCATCTTAAAGAAAATAATGTCCGTAGTTTCGTGTCAACTTGTATATTTTACTGTAATTTTGTTCTAGGCAAATATGTTTATTTATATCTCTTAATTAATTGCAAGTAATCCTCTTGCGTTAATTATTGGGTTCAAACTAAATGAGCCGAGTTTAATTTGATTTCAGTTAAGAGGTCTTGGTCGTTGTTTGGTGAGTCAAACACCTGAATGTAATAATAAAGGTTTTACTTTATTAACCAATTAAGGGTTTACAAAAACATTGGGGTCAGTAGGGGACAATACAGTTTGGGGTTGCATGAAAGGCCCGTAAAAATGAAATAGAATTACATAAATTTATAACACTGGATAATTCCCCGAAAGAAGGAGAGACTTCCTAAGGCTGCTCTTGGATACCCCACAAAAACCACGGCCGACCCGACCACTAGGGCAAGTGGTCTCTTCGCATTGTCCTTCTTCAACATACAAGCGCATGCTTAGAGTAGGCCCGTTCACTCGGACCCTTCTTGCAACATTCATAATAAGCATTGTCGCTATAATCGTGACTTGGAGCCAAAGTAGGAACCAATCCGACGAAATTGGAGGACATAGCAAACAAGCGAAGTAACTCGTTGTTAAAATAACATCGAAGTTGAGAAGCAGCTTGCACACACACACACTGTTTGTTTGTGTGGGTGTGTACGTATGTATTTGTCTTTCAACCTCTCAATACATACATATATACATACATACATGTATACGCGCGCACGCACACACACACACATATAACTAATTTAGAGACGAACCACCATTTCTACAACTCAGTCAATGAAGAACTCGTCCAAAGCCATGCTGTGAGACATATACTATACAAAATACTAATGTAAAATTTAAATAATATAGAATATTGAAAAGTAAGATTATAATCTATATATATAAAACTGAGAATGTGTGTGTGTCTGTCTGTCTGTGTGAATCCCTAAAACTTGATAACTACACAACCAATTTCATTCAAATTTTACACATGCCTTACTTAGGGTCCATGTAGTGTCATGGACAAAAAAAAGAATTAACTTTTTGCCTAGTGCGAGCCCACAGCAATATCATATCTTCTCCACGATTTCAGTATTACGTGTCAAAAGTGAAACAAAAACATCTCTCTATTGGAATGTCAGATGCTTTCACTTTAATACTGAAACTATTAAAGCTGGACATCCATTATGCTACAAGAAGATCCGCTATGGTCTTATATGCTACACCACTGGTTTTAAATTCATATTGATCAAATTGATATTGAATCTTTCACTCTTATTATTTTTAATTTACATGCATATATATATATATATACATGTATATATATATGTATATATATATATACATGTATATATATATACATATATATATATGTATATATATATGTATATATATATATATATACATATATATATATGTATATATATATATATATACATGTATATATATATATATATGTATATATATATATATATAATATATATATATATATATATATATAAATTTATATATGAGGATAATATCGATATATATATATATATATATATATATATATATAATATATATATATATATATGTATATATATATATATTATATATATATATATATATATACATGTATATATATAGATGTACATGTATACATGTATATGTATAGCTGTATATGTATACATGTATATGTATAGATGTATTTTTATAGATATAGATGTATATGTGGTGGATATATTTTAATATGAGAGAAAATAAGGAAAACTTCCCTATCATCATCATCATCATCGTTTAACGTCCACTTTCCATGCTGGCATGGGTTGGACGGTCTGACTGAGGACTGGCAAGCCAAGCTCCAATCAGATATGGTGTGTTTACACCTTTCTGCCATAAGAAAGAGTTTCTTCTTCAGGGTAAACTGCAGTGAATTTGAGTTTAGAAGTTGAAAGATGTCGCAAGCATGTTTTAACTGAGCTAAAGACAAGTGTTGAGACAACTTGTCTCCTTCAGGTTATCTCCAATGGCTTTCTGTCAGCCACAACGGGAACGAGGGTTCCAGTGGACCCGATCAACAGAACAGCCTGCCCATGTAATTAACATGCAAGCGGTTGAGTACTCCACAGACACGCATACCCTTAATGTAGCCCTCAGGGAGACTCAGCATGACATAAGATGCAACAATGCTGACCCCACTGAATGACAGGTACAACTCACCTTTGCCAGCTGAGTGGACAGAAATAACAAGACACCACGGATATAAGACACCACCAGGAATTGAACTCACAGCCTTACGATCATGAGCCAAATACCCTAACCACCAGTCTACTCCATGCCTTTAGGGTTTTGCTGTACCCACATCTCTGGTATTTATTTCTTTATAGATTTATCCCCTTCATTGGCCTCCCTTTTATTTATGATGGACTTTCTAACATTCTACAGAACCAATCTTTCTTTGGAATCTCCCTAATGTAGTCTGCAGTATTTTTTGTTTCATTTTCGCCCCCCCCCCCCGGCCATAAACCCCGACAGGAAATCAATACTTAAGTTGATCTGCTTTAAACAGGAAACAGAAAATCCTTATTCCCATAACATCAACCATTTTATTCGACTTTTCACACTCCTGTTTGAAGTATGCAAACTCGAGTCTGGTTTTGTGTCTGATCTGATTTTTAATTTAAATAATTTTCCGTTTTGATAAAGTTAATCTCTTTCTTATAAATACAGGGAACAACAGAAAAACATCTCATGTTTTACAAGGCCATTGGTGTGGCCCTTGCCATTGGTGTGGCCCTTGCCATTGGTGTGGCCCTTGCCATTGTTGTGGCCCTTGCCATTGTTGTGACCCTTGCCATTGTTGTGACCCTTGCCATTGGTGTGGCCCTTGCCATTGGTGTGGCCCTTGCCATTGTTGTGACCCTTGCCATTGGTGTGACCCTTGCCATTGGTGTGGCCCTTGCCATTGTTGTGACCCTTGCCATTGGTGTGACCCTTGCCATTGGTGTGACCCTTGCCATTGTTGTGACCCTTGCCATTGGTGTGGCCCTTGCCATTGGTGTGGCCCTTGCCATTGGTGTGGCCCTTGCCATTGGTGTGACCCTTGCCATTGGTGTGACCCTTGCCATTGGTGTGGCCCTTGCCATTGGTGTGGCCCTTGCCATTGGTGTGACCCTTGCCATTGGTGTGACCCTTGCCATTGGTGTGACCCTTGCCATTGGTGTGGCCCTTGCCATTGGTGTGACCCTTGCCATTGGTGTGACCCTTGCCATTGGTGTGGCCCTTGCCATTGGTGTGACCCTTGCCATTGGTGTGGCCCTTGCCATTGGTGTGACCCTTGCCATTGGTGTGGCCCTTGCCATTGTTGTGGCCCTTGCCATTGGTGTGGCCCTTGCCATTGGTGTGGCCCTTGCCATTGGTGTGACCCTTGCCATTGGTGTGGCCCTTGCCAACTTAGGCAGGTGATAACAATGTCTTCATCTAATTAATGCTTTACCGTGCTTCTCCAGTTACCACCAGGGTTTCAGCTGGTTTGTACCTTGTATTTGCTGCAAAAATGTTTGTCAACCTGTGAAAATAGAAGAGGTTATTTTTGCCACATCCTCTTCTTTTACAATCAATCCTCTTCACTAATGTAAGTGAGATGATTTGGAAACTGAAATAATTCGAGTTGTCAAATTGAGTATTTTATGGCTGGAAGCCTCTAACATTCATTTATATTATCCATCATCAGTGTTCTGCTTCTGTTTTTAAGTGTGGGTAAGGGTTTGATGGCTTTTCTGAGGCTGGATACCCTCCTGGTCACCAAATCTTTTATACCCCCGCCCCTTACAACACGGTGTAGCTCTTCTAAGATCAAGCTACATCATCATCATCATCATTTAGCATCCGCTTTCAATGCTAGCATGGGTTGGACGGTTCAACTGGGGTCTGTGAAACCAGAAGGCTGCATCAGGCCCAGT
This sequence comes from Octopus sinensis, assembly GCF_006345805.1. NCBI lineage: Eukaryota > Metazoa > Mollusca > Cephalopoda > Octopoda > Octopodidae > Octopus > Octopus sinensis. Next base: position 3,677,260 of record NC_043002.1, read on the forward strand.
CTGATCTGGCAATGTTTCTACGGCTGGATGCCCTTCCTAACGCCAACCACTCCATGAGTGTAGTGGGTGCTTTTTACGTGCCACCCGCACAGGTGCCAGGCGAGGCTGGCAACGGCCACGATCGGATTGGTGCATTTTACGTGCCACCGGCACAGTAATTAATTTAGTTTACGATGGAAGGTGTGGGATTAAGAAGTCTACTTCCCAGCCAAATGGTTCTGGGCTTAGTCTTGCTGCATTGGCACCTTGGGCAAGTGTCTTTGACCATGGCCTTAGGCTGACCAAAGCCTTGTGAACGGATTTGGCAGACGGAAACTGAGGCACATATACTATTGTGGCTGCCTTGAAAAGATTTAATGGTCGTCAACTGTAAATTAATTAAAACAATTAGGAATATGTTCAGGATTTATTTTGGAATGGTGGCTGTTGTGATATGACCTGGAAATATATTCAGGATACCATGTTAAACTAAGAACATGGATCCTAAATCTGGAGAAAACATCCATGTTAATTTCAAATCCATTGAATATGTGCGTCTGTGTATGCATGTATACATGTGTGTGCATGTGTGTGTGTATGTGTGTGTATGAGTGTGTATAAGTGTGTGTGTGTATGTGTGCACGCACACGTGTGTATGTGCATATATCCTTGTTTATAACTCCTTGTCTTGACATGGTGTGATTGTTCTAAACAAGCTGTACCATCATACAGTGTCGTTTAATCCAAATATTCTGTGAAAACACCTTCCAGCTCTGAGGAAATACTCTTTTGCTTGAGAACAGGTGAGGATTGGTGACAGGAAGGGCACCTAGTCGTAGAAAAATCTACCTCAATAAATTCAACCTGACTCATTCAAGGAAAAGGGAATGCTAAGATGATGATGATGATGATGAGAATATTGTTTTGCCTAAGGACACTACAAGGGGTCTTTTGCTTCACCAGCTAGAAATAGAAGTCAAATGATATTGATGGTTTCAAATTTTTATACAAGGTCTGTAAATTTAGGGGACATGGTCAAGTTGATTAAACTGACCCTACAATTCAACTTCGATAGAATTTGAACTCAGAACTTCAAAGATGGACAAAACGCTTGGCAGCATTCTGTTGACGATTCTACCAGCACACCACTTTGATAATAACAATGATTTCAAATTTTGGCACAAGGCCAGCAAGTCTGGCGGAGGCAGCTAGCCTATTACACTGACCCCAACGTACAGCTGGTTTGTATTCTATTGACCCCAAGAGGATGAAAAGCAAAGCCAGCCTCAGTGGAATTTGAACTCAGAATGTAAAAATGCCACAAAACATTCTGCCCAGCATGATAACAATTCCACCAGCTTGCTGTCTTTCCACCTTCAATAATATTAAGTAATAATTCTGGCACCAAAGTCTAAGACATCAACTAAACTATTATAACCAGTATTTATGATGAGGAGAATCTTTGGAATTCTTCTAGTCCACTTCTTTGGAATTTTAGGCCGATTTCTTTCCAATGTTTTTGTTTTTTGTTTCTTTTAAATGCAAGACTATTGCTAATTCCTTCTTCTTTTTTGGTTTTCTTATCTAAAGACTAACATTTTCACTAAAATCTTTAAATCAGATTCAAACCTGATTCCAAAGATGTTTGTTGAGATAATATCTTTTATTTTTTACTTGTTTCACTCTTTGGACTGTGGCCATGCTGGGGCACTGAAGAGTTTATGTTACAGGTACATAAACACACCAGAACCAGTTATCAAGTTGTGGTGGTGGTGGTGGTGGGGACAAACTCAAACGCACACACACACACACATAAATATACACCAAATTCACTCACAAGGCTTTGGTCAGTTCGAGTTTACGGTAGAAGACACTTGCCCAAAGTGCCATGCAGTGGGACTGAACCCGGAACCATGTGGTAGGGAAGCAAGCTTCTTACCTCACAGCCACACCCACACCCATAATAATGTGTTCATTAAAACTTAACGAATCTTTTGCCATCAAAAGGTTTTCTAAACCAGTTTTATCTGTCATTAACTATAAACTCTCATTTTTAAAAGAAAGAAAGATTAGAAAAATTGGAGAGAAAAGGAAAAAAAGATAATTTTGGAATTGGTTCTGGACATATTTTCTGAATAAACTAATTGAATCTCTGACACAACAAAAAAGAAGAAGAAAGCCCAGTTTATTTTGTAGGCGAAAATGGTTTTCTGAAGATGTTCTTCTTCTGCGATATTTTTAGAGATGGCGCAGCAAGTTGGATAGAAAAGAGATTGTTGTGAAATATGTGGAACAAACGTAAACATGTAAATCAGACTGTGACTGCCTTCTGCTAAATAACAACATGTAAGAGAAGAGCAGTCATTGCTGCTACATTCATGCATGTAGGGGGCGTGGGGTGGGGTGTGAGCAAAATATAAACAAAGATTTGGTTTCTTCTGTGTAAACTGTGTTGTTACTTCTCAAAGCTATGTTACTAATATTGCCGATAATACTAATAAAAGGATACCCTCTGCTTGAGGAGACCAATTGAGTCAAGTACATCGATACCAAAAATCAATGGAAATTGTAGTTGTGATCCCTGCACGTAAAAAGCACCATCCGAATGTGGCCGATGCCAGTGCCGCCTTGGCTGGCTTCTGTGCCGGTGGCATGTAAAAAGCACCAACCAATCGTGGCTATTGCCAACCTACCCTGGCGCCTGTGCTGGTGGCACATAAAAAGCACCCACTACACTCATGGAGTGGTTGGCATTAGAAAGGGCATCCAGCTGTAGAAACCCTGCCAGATCAGACTGGGCCTGATGCAGCCTTCTGGCTTCACAGACCCCGGTCGAACCGTCCAACCCATGCTAGCATGGAAAACGGACATTAAACAATGATGATGATGATACTGATGATTGAGGGTTGCATGGACAGACAAAGTGTCTGAAGAAGAAGAAGAAGAAGAAGAAGAAGAAGAAGGAGGGGGTGAAGAAGAAGAAGAAGTGAAGACTGACCCGGGCTGCAGTAAGCAGTGAAGTGTTTTGTAAGGTAAGGACCAAGCGACTGAGATTCCTTGGTCACGTGGTGAGGAAAGAGGGCCCAGGGGGAAAATTTAATGATGGCTGGAAAGATTGAAAGGGAGAAGGAGAAGGACGATGTGGATGTGGAGCTTGAAGAAAGGGTTGGAAGAAAGGGACGTGAGACATGAGGAAGAAGTGGAAGTGTTCGGGGCAGACAAAGAACAAAGAATTGTGGCAGGACTTGGTCGCTTGTGTCCTACATTCTGGGAATGACACCTCAAGAAAGAAAGAAATATTAATGCAAGTTCTAAGGTGGTGAGCTGGCAAAAATTGTTAGCAGCATTTTGTTTGTCTGTACATTCATTATCAGCGTTTAACGTCTGTTTTTCCATGCTGGCATAGGTTGGACGGTTTGACTGGGGTCTGGGAAGCCAGGAGGCTGCACCAGGCCCAGTCTGATCTGGCAGGGTTTCTACAGATGGATGCCCTTCTTAACACCAACCAATTCTGAATTCAAATTCCACCAAGGTTTGCCTTTTCTCCTTTCAGGGTTGATAAAATAAGTACCACCACTTAAACATTGGGGGTCAATATAATCAACTTCCCCGTCCTCCTGCAAATTGCTGGCCTTGTGCCAAAATTTGAAACCATTATTAATATTGCTATGAATTTAGCCATTTTCTTTCAGTAAGACACAACTCGGTTATTGTTGTATTAACAATTGGAGCATCTAATTTGGCAATAATCCTCGTTACTGTATTCAATAACAATAATTGAAGTATATTTCTGTTTTTCTATTCATTAAAATTTTAAAACTTCTGGCAGTGAATGGATTGAAACAGCCTTGTGTCCAACATCAGCTACTCCTACACAGAGAGACACACACGGACACACAGACACACTGATGGATGACAGAAGTTGTAGATAAACCTGTTTCAATACAAAGTGATGTTCAACAATAAAATGACAACTTATAGATAATCAATAAGCAGATACATTTCTTATTACAAATGCATGCACACACACACACACACACACATTCACACACATACACATACGCACACACACACAGAAGCCTTAAAATCATTACTACTTTACCATGATGATGATGATGACGACGAAAATGGTGATGAACACAATGATGAGGATGATGATGATGACGACGAGGAGGAGGGGGAGGGGTGATGACGGGGAGGAGGAGGGGTGATGACGGGGAGGAGGAGGAGGAGGACCTTGATTGCTTTAATGCTTATTTTCCTCGTTATTAAAATGGGTTGGACAGGTCTGCAATAGAGCAACTGTCAATTTGCTCAGATTCCATTTCATTAACATCAGAAAGAGATGAAAACTCAGCTGTTTGTGCCTGGCTCTGCTCCCCCCTCTCCTCTCTCCATCATGAAGGTAAAGGTAGTTTGGAAGGACAAAAGGTTTCATCTCGATGCCAGTTGCTGTGCAAAGAGTGAGAGAGCAAAGTCTTTGTGAATTGAAGTCTCCCAAGAGGGACAATTTCTAAGGTGTATTTTCTCAGAGCAGCCAGGGAACTGGTCAAACGGTGGCTGTTCATTAGAAGAATCTTAGATAGCACGAAGAATTTACAGTGGCACCGTAGAGTTCTGGGTTTGAATGGTGAATCTCAGTTGATAGAACGCAAAGGTGTCTCTGATGGAATTGGGTCGAGGTAGAACGAGTTGCTGAAGCTTGGAACAAACTGCCGGCATCAGTTGTTAGTTGTCGGAGCACTACATCCTTCAAAACTTCCATGCTTTCTGAGATTTGCCAACACTACACCTGGTTTTCTCCCCTCCATACACACACAGGCATGTATCTGACTCATGTATTGTTCGCTTTCCAGACATTTGTACATTACTGCATATACTCTGACAAGTTGTGGTGCACCTGAGCACTGTATACAATAATTTCATTATTATTATTATTATTATAATGAGAAAAACAGAAATGGTAAACCAGTGATTACAACGTTATTAGTGATTGACTCGTTTCAAAATTTAGTGGACAGCTCTTCCTCCATTAATTGGATGTAGTTTGGGAGGTTTGGGCGATGAACCAGGCCTCAAATCTACAAGGAGTCTTTGAATGGGTTTTGGGCAGCGAGCTGGTAAAAATGCCGGGCGAAATGCTTGGCAGTATTTCGTCTGTCTTTACGTTCTGAGTTCAAATTCTGTTGAGATCGACTTTGCCTTTCATCCTTTCGGGGTCAATCTAATCAACTAGCCCCCTCCCCAAAATTTCAAGCTTTGTGCCTAGAGTAAAGAAATGGATTTTGGGGTTTTTAATGTAATTTTTTAATGATTTCATTTAGGTGTGGCTGTGTAACTAAGTCTGCTTCTCACCCACATGGTTCTAGGTTCAGTCCCATTGCATGTCAAGTGTCTTCTACAAAAGCCTCCAACCAGTCAATGAAAGACTTCTGAGTGAATTTGGTAGAAGGAAACTGAAAGAAGCCCTTCGTATGTGCATGTGTGTGTATATTATAAAATTTTCAGGATCCAATAGAATCAACGTATTTAACCTTTTTGATACAATTCATTCACTCGAGTAAAGATTGTTTGCCAACATAACATGGCAGTCCTGGTTTAGGATGAATGTTGCTGTAATTTAGCCCCAGGAGACATTGTCTCCAACTGGCTATATGACACGATCTGTGTCCCTATATTTTTGAACAAATTAGAAAATTACTATTTATAAACTTCACATTCGTCCTAAACCAGGACTGCCACGTTTTGTTGGCAAACAACTTTTACTCCAAAGAACTGTTGCTGAATATCTTTTGTTGTGAGATTTAGAAATGATAATTTTCTAATTCATTCACTGTTCACTTCCTGTGCATTATTCTCTGTCATGTTCATTCACTCTTGGTTACTGTTTCTGATGGGCTGAGTATACCTGAGCACTCATTATACAATAAATCCATTATAATTATTACAGGTAATATTAAGTACAGGTGATATTAATAGCAGCTTTGTGAGTTTCATCTCTTGGTCATTCCGGTTTCTTTGAGACAAAATTATAAAATGTCTCTGGAGTTCCTAATGGCATGAAGTTGTGTATATAGGACAGTTTCAGGGGGAATGTTAAGTGAAAAGTGGGGACATTGTTGGACCAGTGTGTAGGAGAAGGAACAACCTGTTTGAGACACACTAGAATTGATGGAACCAAGAGAGGTGTGAGCCATTATGGAAGAGACAGGAAATTTCTAACCAAATATTTGCAGATAACTAAGCCAGGGAGATGTAGTTCCAACATTAAAAGACTCTACGGAATATAAGAAGCAGTGGAAACTGTGTGTATGAAGGAAGACTTTAAAGGAAAAAGCTTTTGACCATCATAATCAATTCAGTGGCTTTCGTATTATGATACATCCATACAAGAAGGAAATATTTTCCATTCATTTTGTAAATATAAAAATTTTATTTTTAGTGTCCTTTCCAAGCATTAAAAATAACGGACATCATTTTTTTGTTTGACAAATAAATCACAAAATTTCAGAAAAAATTTTTTTTTTTAATTTGAATTCGAGATAGCGGAGGAAGGGAGATAACTCCAAGCACGAAAATGATTCCAATAACTTTGGACAAAATTTTAGCCATGGGGAATATCAGCTTCCAACGAGACAAGTGAGGGTTGGCAACAGGAGAGGCACCTGACAGTAGAAAATCTGCCTCAACAAATTCAAGCCATTAACAAGAATCTTTGCTTGATTCATAATGTCATGTCTTAGTGCTTGGCGACCGTTTTGGTGAAGACTACAAGACTCATTGAAAAATGTTGCTGAGGTCTTTAAGTGTGAATGTTATGATGACGTCAGTTAAAGAGAAGTGGAGGCTGGCATCATGTAATATTAACGGCAAAAGTCATGGATACAAGAAAGGGTGGTGTGAGAGACAAGCAAAGTCGATGCACCGAAATGAAACCATTCAGCCAAGGAGAGAAACTGCAACGCTTTGTAATAAAATGATCTGACAAGAATTTGTAGATAACAGTTCAGAGGTTGGTAACTTTGCTATAAGGTTTCCTTCCATGACAAACACCATTGAAAAACAATACTCTCACCAAATTTCTTAAAGGTAATAATTCTCAATAATGCAACATAACAAGGCAAATCTGCAATATTTCGTTCTTTAGAATACCTGGCTTTGCAAAAGTCTTGTTACACTCGGTTTTGGGGTCTTTTGAGAGGTTTACATATGTAATAGACAAAATGCTACTTTTTCAGGAAGTGTCATTAAAATGTCTTTTCCATTGTGTGCAGGTGTATCAAAATGGAAGCGTCCAGAATTGAAGTACCTGTTCTCCTGTGCACAGGCCACAACAGGTCCGACATTCCCAAGTGGCTCAACGTCAGCCAGAGGACTGTCCACAGAGTTGCAGAGAGGTTCAAGAACGGGAAAGACCTCAAAGATCAACTTCGATCAAGCAAACCTGATGTTGTCAACCATTTGGCTGTGAGGAAGGCCTTCGAAAGTGACCCAAAGCTGAAAATGACTGTGCTCGTGACAAACAATATCTTGATGCAAAAGTGTCCAGGACGATAAAGGAGGAAGGCAGCAAGAGCTTAAGGTGCCACAGAAAGGCCCCTGCTCACCGTCTGTATGCAAGAAGAATGTTGGGGGCACCATCATCACCTTCTCAATGACTTGAAGTGTCAAGGCAATCAAATTCTCTTATTTTCCGATGATAAAAAACCTTCACAGTCGATCCAGTTGTCAACAAGCAGAATGACCACATGGTCAGCCAAGACGTCTGCTACATGTCTGCAATAAACCACTCTGCCTCCATGATGATGCTTGGCATCATGGTTCGTGGCCAGTTACAGGATCACCGTGGCTGACTACAAGGACATCTTAGCCACAGAAGTTCAGCCTTGGGTGAGAAAGATCACAAGGAAGGTGGTCTACATATTTCAGCAGGACAGGGCCCTAGTTCACACAGCCAAGGCTGTGCAAGGGTGGTTGGGGTCAAATATGAACCTCTGGTTGAAGGACTTTTGGCCACCACAGTTGCCAGACCTGAACCCACTCGACTACAGCATGTAGGTGCATGTCGAGGGCAAAGCCTGCAAGGTCTGCCACAACAATATTGATGAGCTGAAGTCCTCCATCAACCACATGTGGGCTAGCACCAGGAAAGGATCCCATCCACATGTGAGCAGCCTTCAGGTCTCACCTGGAGCATGCGCTTTCCACTGAGGGGGTGGGGGGCACATTGATTAATATCAATATTTACACACAATTTTGTTAAAACAATAAAAACGTGTCTAATGGAATTAAAACTATCATCATGTCCTGAGTGTCAAGGCCCAATATGTGGAGTGGACCGTAACACACCCAGGTAACAATTGCGAATGTATTAACGCACAGATGTTACCTTCATTAATAAATGAAGGTCATAATTTAATGTCCATTTTCTATGCTGGCATGGGTTGGGCAGCTGGATGCCCCTCCTAATGCCAACCCCTTTACAAAATGTACTGGATGCTTTTAACCTGACACCAGCACCGAATGGGTCACCAGGTACATTGCAAGACAAAATGAGGGTTCTGTAAAGTTAACACTCATGGCAAAAGAACTAGAAATTTCTGTGATAATTTACGAAGCAACAGAGCTTGTAGATCAGGCATTTAATGAAAGCCTCCTTCAACCGTTCTGACAGTTAACTTGCAGATGTTGCATTGTCATCGGACATCTTGCAGCAGTTGTTGCAGACAATGTTCTTCCCCTGCAAAAGTGACCCCCACCAGACAGGGTTACAAAGAAGTCTTAGCAGGGTTTCATTTGCACAAACATCTCAAGCCAGCAACTGTGATTTATCAGGGCAAATAATAATAATAATAAACATTGTGTAGTGCTCAGGTGCACTACAACTGTCAAGTAAAAACAGAATTTCCAAATGGGAAAGACCCAGAGTCTTTGCTGTTCATAGACAGAGCTACAAATAGATCGTGGGTTCAATATGGAAAGAGTGAAAGCCAAAGAGAGTGGAGGTGAGTCTGTTATGTATATTTAACCCTTCACAAGACCTGAGACTTTGAGGAAAGAAAGAAAATACAGGGTACTCCAGCGAAATTCTATTTTGTGTAAAAAGCAAATTAGCGATAGTATGATGTCAATGCGAGTCCCATGAAAGGGAAGAATGCTACTGTTATTTAGCCCTAGGAAACCGTTTCCAGTTGGACTTGACACATTTCCTGTGTGCCTATGTTTTCAAGGTGGAGACAAGCACCTCCAACCAGCAAATCCAGCATCTAGAGACTAGTTTCAGAGTCATTGCTCATCATGTCTGGAGTAGCAATGGCTTGCTTACTGTCGATGCCATTCGCCTTTGAAAACATATTTTAAGTGAAATACATTTCTAAATCTCTCAGAGAGATCTCTACAGTAACAGCACAATAAGTTGGCAACATACCATCACTTTATCATGCCGCTACTGTATAGATCTCTTTGAGAGATTTAGAAATGTATTATTTCTATAAGCAAATTAGCTCGTTAGAAAATCTGTTCAAGAGATGAAAGCAGTAACTCAACTCAGAAGTAAGGTTCGCTGCCCCTTCAACATAAGTTGTTTCATAGGAACTGATGTTACTTACATTTTAACCCCTGGAGGATGTCACCCCCAGCTGCTAATCTAACGCAATCTGCATCCGATTTATATTGCAAGCAAGGGAGTGGACTCCCACCTACTGCTATCTCTAGCAGATGAGTATCCACCACCGAGGATTACCACCAAGAGGTGGAAACCATACAGTGTGGTAGTCATGGCTGGAAGTTATAAGGGGTTCACTCCCTTGCTTGCAATACCTATATCAGGTACAGATTGCATTGAATAAGCATCGGGAGGAGGAGACATCCTCCACGGTGGGGGTTAAAATGCAAGAAACCCCGGTTGCCACGGAACAGCCATGTTGAAGTGGCAATATGATGTATTGGTGAATAGCAGACTGCATTGGAAAGCATAAAGATTAGTTGTTGTTGTTGAGAAAGAGCTGACAGAGAGAGGACTGAAAGCGGTTTTAATATTTGGGAAAGAGTTACCCGTATCGTGACTGTGGTTCAATGCTCTGCAAACATTAAAAGACTAAGACGTGACACAGCAGCAACAGAGACTACAAAACCGTGACCAGCAAGGTGTTTGGGTTGGTGGTGTCAGGTTACAGCACATCTTTAGACAAAGCACAATTCAGATGGCTAGTTAAGCCCCATTTGTCAGATTCATTCACCTTTGTGTTCCGAGATGCTCAAATGTGAACCACATTACACTTACCAGTCTCCTCTGCGACAACACAGGTTGGCAATCAGTTAAGATTCTGCTTGAACCACAAAAACGTACCTGGGTAACATCCGCAATGCACTATTGCTCATGTGTCCAGGACCATGTTGTGAAGGAGCACATTTTCAATATGGATTGAATCCTTTGGTTCCACTCTCTCTCTTTTGGCTGAGAGTTGTCTTGCAAGTGCTGGTGCCATATCAAAAGCACCCTAGGCTGTGCCAGCCTCGCCTGGCCTCCGTGCCGGTCGCATGTAAAATACACCATCCGAGCGTGGCCGTTCGCCAGCCTCGTCTGGCACCTGTGTCGGTGACACATAAAAAACACCATCAGAGCGTGGCCGTTCGCCAGCCTCGTCTGGCACATAAAAAGCACCCACTACACTCACGGAGTGTTTGGCGTTAGGAAGGGCATCCAGCTGTAGAAACACTGCCAGATCTGACTGGCCTGGTGCAGCCTCCTGGCTTCCCAGACCCTGGTTGAACCACCCAACCCATGCCAGCATGGAAGGCGGACGCTAAATGATGATGATGGTTGGCATTAGGAAGGGCATCCACCCATAAAAACCATTCCACAGCATGGAAAACAGACGTTAAGTGGTAATAACAATTTGCATTTATGCACCCAGTTACGTGAGAGGGAAAATAGAAAAAAAGTCCAAAGGCACCTGAGCCAAACAAACAACAGGAATGGCCATTTTCTAGAGAGAAAAAACCCCCTAAGGGACGATCAAATAAATAGATAAGAATGGAAACTTTGCCTGTGTGGTCCAGGAATTTGGTGCCGATAGATTTACTTTTCGTTCCATTTACAAAGCGCATTCATTTAACAATTTGCTTTTAAAAACCAAACCCTTGCAATAAATGGGGACAAATGCAGAAACATTTAAAATGGATGGAGATAATGTTCGGATGACCAATATTGAAACACAATACAAAAGAGTAGAGTTATATAAATTTTATTATTCAAGATATGAAATCAGTTCTCTTGCTTGTTTATCATTATATATATTTATATATGTTTTATATTTATTTATATATATACGAGACATACAGTCACTTGATCCTATTTGATGGAACATTATTATTATTATTATTATACTGAAGACAACAAAATAAAATTTTCTTCCTGAAAGTTAACAAAACATGAAATACCAAAAGTTGGCAACTAAATTACACCTAATTAAATATTTGATTGGAAGAGTGTGTGTGTGTGTGTGTATCTGATATGTACCCTAATCCAACTTAAATTTACAAGTCTTAAATTTTACAATATTGTTTACATTTATTCAGCTATTGACACCAGAATTTCGCTAGCGTTATTAAAAAGAAAACGATTCCATTGCCAAAATGCATTTGTTTTCTTGAAATTCCTGTTTTGCTGTCGAAACAAACCAATGCCTAAACGGACAAACTTTGCCGCTAACTTTTTAAAGAAACCCAGCAGGATTCAGACAGGAATGATTTTCCTTAAAATGGTGCCATAACTTGACTCACAGAGGTTATTTCAGAGCAGGTCTCTTCTACTTATTTAACAGGGTTTATGAAAACCACAAAGAATTGGTACTTTTAATACGTGCATCAGTTCGGCATCTTACAAGAGAATCAACTTTGAAAATAACTCCATAACTAATGTAAAATTTCACAGCCTTCTGTCATATCAGATTTTAAATAGAGAGATAGAGATAGAGAGAAAGAGAGAGAGAGATAGAAAGAGAGAGATAGAAAGAGAGAGAATGAGTGATTGAGATTTTTGTACACAAACATACTGAACGAAGCTTGTTCAAGATCAGGACACTCCAGAGAATTCCAGGGAGTTTATGGTTCTAAATTAGCACAAAGGGAATAAAGGTACACAAAGAAATATACAATATGTAAATTTATATATTCTTATGAATGGAAAGGTTTTTTTTTTGTCGTTTTTGTGTTTTTTTTTTTCTTTCCCACACTAATTTCAGGCATCAAACTATCACATCACACGTCACCATTGTCCTCAGCTCCAGTCTAGACCCGATATTGCAGCCAGCTGAATGCAAGCCACACCCAAACAGCTTCAACAAACACTAGTCAACATGAAATGAAAATTTGTTCCAAGGGCAGGTAATTCTGTGAAATCTCAACACAGAGCTCTTGAAAGTTGGTCACAAAATGTCTATCAGAATATATAAAGTTCATTAGCAGTGTTGGTTTTTTTTTTTTATATATAAGGAATCAAGTAATTATGATGTTTATATAGATTAAATGAAAGCTGATTAAGTTCTACCCACAAAAAATTAACTGGATGCTGAAGAGGACATATTTTCACGTTATCAGCTGGAAGGCCCAACAAGAGTTTAACCAACATTCAATACATCGCAATGGAGTCTTGAAGGAAAGAAGGGACATAAATACATTTTCGATAAAAAGTAGAAAGTAATATTCCTAAAACAGTATCTTGCAATTTTGTTCATATTTCATATTCCCTGGTGGGGACAGAGAGAGAGAGAGAGAGAGAGAGAGACGTTGCTCCGGTTTCTTTACAGATCTATTTTCAGCTAGGCTTTTTTTTTTTCTCTCAAGTGAGGGGGGAGAAAAAATTGTAAAAATAAAGGTAAATGTTGGCTTTGGTTTTTAGAGAAGAAATTAAAGTTGTAATAAAGCAAAAGATTTTATTTTTTATCAGAAAATTGACTGTAATTATATTTTTAACTGATTAATTAAAATATAAAAATGAACGAAGCATTTATTTTTTTTCGTTTTGAACGGCTAATGTAAAATATTATAGAGAACAAACTGAAAATTTATAATTCAGTTTGAACAGAATATATATATACATATATATATATATATATATATATGAGAGAGAGAGAGAGAGAGAGAGACTAAAAGACTTTAAAGGTTTCTAAATTTGACCAGCTCAATATATAGGAAAAGGCTACAAATTGCATTTTCTTTTTGTTTTTGAAAAGGTTAAAGCAACTCAGGGCCAACGAGCTTGAGGTTGTGTATACCCTGGGTAGTTAGATTGTTGAGGTGGTGGGTGTTGTGGTGGGTATTGTGGAGGAGGTTGTTGTCCTGGGTAGGAATACTGTGGTGGCTGAACCGGGTAGCCACCAGGGTAAGAGGGCTGAGGAAAGGCCATGAAAGGATTGTATGGATTATAACCAGACGGCATTGGCATCATGGAATACATTGGATACGGAGCGGACCAGCTGGCAGCAGACGGTGCTGGTTGTTCTCCACCTGGAAAATAAGACAAACAACATTTAAGAACAAAACAGAAACTCATTATTTAGTTAATTAGATTTGTGGGAAGAAGAAGAATTCGAAAGCAGAGCTACAAACGAAACTGACCGAAACATGGGAAATAATTTCCACTTTTAGAAAGTTAGAGAAAAAATCTTTTTTAATATATAAAAAAATTTGTCCACATTTGTTATTGTTAAATATTCATAAGCTTTGTTTTCTGCCACCCCACCCCCTGCTTTCCATCCGGTGGGGGTTTGTATTGTGTTGAGCAACAAATGGGTCTGGCAGCACAATACTCCCCACCTCCACTACAGCTAATGACTAGAATGCGATGAAATTCTCATTCAACATGGGACTTTTCCCTGCTTTCACAGAAGGCACATTTGCGAGAGCTGGATACCCTCCCTGTCACTAACCCTCACCCGTTTCCAAGCAAAGTATTATTGCACATTGATCCAACATAGTCTTGCAGGAAGATTGGAAACAGACACTGCTTGGTTAACAGGGAAACTCCTTTACAACTGTCATGTGATGTCAAGACAAGGAAACCACTAACTCACACACACACTATCTTTCTTTCACATGAGGCTTCTTTCAGTTTCCAATCTACTGAATCCTCTTACAAGGGGGTCAGCCCAAGGCTATAAGCTGTACACAATTTCCCAAGGCCACCACACAAAGGAACTGAAAACGGAAACCACAAAATCACATCTAAATTTTAATCAGGTGAGGTGCCCCTTGGTCAGGGACACACAGCCACGACTTTAGAAAATAGTGGCACGTAAAAAGCACCATCTGATCGTGGCCGTTTGCCAGCCTCGTCTGGCACCTGTGCAGGTGGCATGTAAAAAGCACCCACTACACACACAGAGTGGTTGGCGTTAGGAAGGGCATCCAGCTGTAGAAACACTGCCAGATCAGACTGGGCCTGGCGCAGCCTACTGGCTCCCCAGACCCCAGTTGAACCGTCCAACCCATGCTAGCATGGAAAACGGACGTTAAACGATGATGATGATGGTCAAATGGTCATCCACGGTCAAGACTCAAGAATCTCATTCAGGTAATAAAAAAAACTTATGCCAGGTTTATTTTTATCAAATGACTTTTACTAAAACGGTATTAATTATTCTTGCCATTTTGTCAGTTTTATTTTAAACAGAGATGAAACAAAAGAAATGAAAGGGTAGCCTTTCACCAATCCCTGATTAAGAAAGATTCTGTAAATGTTGCTGGCCAAACACTCAATGTGACCCTTAACACAAAGAGAGACAGATGGTTAAAGTGAGAGGTGAATTGGCCTGGTACCACATAAAAAGCACCCACTACACACTAAATTAGCCGGCATTAGAAAGGGCATCCAGCTGTTGGAACCATTCTAAAAGAGACAATTGGAGTTTAACAAAGTCAACATGTTTAATAATTACAAATGTTTTTACATTAAGAATATTACTTACTGACCTAGGGATTTTAGTAAAGTCAACATTTTTAATAATTACAAATATTTTTACACTAAGGATTTTCTTAATTGGAGCCTTTAGCAAAATCAACATTTTTAATTATCAGGAATATTAAACTGTTAAAAGTCCAGTTCCTTTTGGAATTATTTTATTTTATTCACATTAATTGCATCAGTTTTATTTTGTTTAGGTGAAATTCTATTTTTTAGAGTAATTTGAAGACAATCTTTGAATGAGATCAGATTGAAGAGGATAAAATAGCAGTGAGAAGAATATTTCTGGAGAGGATCGGAAGATTTCGGGAAGGAAAATGGTTTTTGGATGAAATAACTACTTAAACATGGAGTAAAAATTTGAATGTGTGAAATGAGGCTTATTTTAATGAGAAAACAAGGAGTAAACCTGAGATAAATGTGAACCTGATGATGTCTTACCATAATATGGAGGAGGAGGAGGCTGCTGAGCTGAATTTGTAGATGTCTGGGGAATTGGGGCAGAAGCTGTCACTGGAAGCCCGGCACTACCACCAGGAACTACTGGAGCTGTTCCCGGGGGAGGAGAAGGGTCACCTAGTCGACCTGCTGAAAGGAGGAGCAACACAAACATACGAATAATGAACAATTATCAAGAGAAGAAACAAACGAACACAAGACATCTTGAAGACAAAAAAAAAATAAAATCTGATGGCTTTTGTAAAGATATTCTGTGGAGGAGAATCCTGTGAGTGAAAAGAACAGGCACGTTGGTTTGGTGCCTCACAGAAATGGTTGAGTTAACCACAGAGAATTTATTTAACAGAGTCAGGATTATTAAGATGAAAACTAAGTTTATACAGAAATCTCATAACCAAGGAAACATATTGGGGAAGCAACAGTTTAAGAAAAAAAAGGGGGTTTCAGTTTAATTTGCAAAATAAAGTCTGTCAAATTTTGGTATTGGATGATCAGTGAAGGAATCAGCAAAATCTTTACAATGCTTTTAGGAAATGGATTCATACAAGGAAAAAAAGTGAAAGGCTTGGGAAGAAGGTGCTGGCCAACGAAAACTTTACTAACAACAACAACAACAACAACAGCTGAAGACATGCAAAACAAAGGGGGTGAAGCTGGTCTGAATTTGGGGGAATTTTAAATATTTGTGGAGAAATAAAATCTACATTTACACAATCTTCTTAAAGAAGACTGTTATCATCCATAAATTAAAAATTAATAAATACTGAAGACTAAGTTATTGTAGCATATGTATACACACACATACGCGTGTGTGTGTGTGTGTACATTAAAATATGGAAAACAAGAAAGTGTAGAAAATAGATCATCTGGAAACCAGATAATGATTACAGAAAAAAAAAACATTTGAAATTCCAGCCATAATTAAAAAATTGAAATTAAAGTTAAACTCTTTTCCTTTGACATTTTTACAATAAACTATTCTCATTAAACATAGAGTACTGTACTTTGTACTTTGGAGTAAAGAAGCTCCAGAAAAATATTCAGACATTAATTTCAGAATTGAGCAAAATTGAACAAGAATATGAAACGTTGGCACAAGGCCAGAAATGGTAAAAGGCATTTTGCCTGGCATATTACTGGTTCTGCTAGCTCATCGCCTAACATCAAATATTGACATACACCCATTAATGATGCTACTAACTAGCACAAAAAAATCAAAATAATCAGCAAAACAAATTAATTTTTTTTATTTCTTTTCATAAAATTTTTTAAATTACGGAGATGTACTTGCATATCAAGCGACCTGATCTGAGATTTTGTGCTGGAATGAAAAGAATTGTAGCGTGGAAGGTGTTTATAAGCCATTTAAAAACACAAAAACCGTTAGATTCACTTCAACAGCACGGAATTTTGAAAGTGATCTCAAAGCGACAAAAATATTTTAGCAAATTAAATTTAAATGTTGAAGTGACTAACGATTTTTAAGAGTTTTAGTCTTGGGTTTAATTGTTTGTATCTTCTTTAGCAGATAATTTTAAAAACCACAAAGAACTCACTACAGCTTTTAAACTCCAACTTTTACCAGATTAGGTTTTCTTGATTCCCATGGGTCATGTTGGATGTGCGTTTTGTTACATCCTCATAAAAAATGGCTTTCATTACAAAGAATTTCAAGTTGGTGTCATAAATTGAGGAGTCGAAACTTATGTACTGACTCTACTTAATTAAAGGGTTAACAATGAAAGACTAATTTGTTTCCTACTCCCTAATTACTTCTTAGAAGCCCAAGGCAGTGAGCTGGCAGAAACGTTAGCACATCGGGCAAAATGCTTAACAGTATTTCGTCTTCCGCTACATTCTGAGTTCAAATTCTGCCGAGGTCGACTTTGCCTTTCATCCTTTCGGGTGTTGATTAAATAAGTACCAGTTACGCACTGGGTCGATGTAATCGACTTCATCTGTTTGTCTGTCCTTGTTTGTCCCCTCTGTGTTTAGCCCCTTGTGAGCAGTAAAGAAATAAGAAGCCCAATTTGTTGATGGCAATTAAGTAATGCTCATGATCCCAGAAGTCAGCAGGTTCTAATCATAAACGCTTTGTACAAATATTAATCAAGCCGATTACTTTCAATCTGCCAAAACTGTGGAACCAGTTCCATAGAATTCAAGATTTTTAGTTCATTCAACCATTCAGCTTTTACCTTTCTCGTGGGTTGAATAATTAACGAGCACTTAATGCTTTCTTTTAGCAAAAATAATTTTTAAATCTCGTTTTTAGTTTTGTATTTAAATGGAAAATCACTAATTAGAACATTCAATGAGTGTCGTTAAACGAAAAAAATCTATGATTAAATTCGTTTCTTTTTTTCCATTTGGATCCAAATGCCTTACAAGCTATCAAACTTTTATATAATTAATATCAGCAATTACCAAATAATTATTTTTTGGAATCTCAGAGGAACAACAACAACAAAAATACAGTTTTATAAATCTGAATTTTCAGGAGGAAGCTGTCAGAGAATGTCATGTTTTTTGTATCAACTGAGATGGGTTAATGGGGGTGTTCCCCCGCAACAGAGTGTTGTCAGCTGCTGGGTAGATGGGTGGATATAGGTTTAACTCTTTAGCATTCGGGTTAGTCAAATGTAATTACCTTCAGAAGACATTGTAGTGTAGGTGTGAAAGACCAGATCTAGCTGGTTTAAATGCCAAAAAGGTTAAACTTTTAATAAAGGAAACAAAACCCCTAACACTGATGGGACAACCTCGAGGAGCAACCACTTTTGGCATTCAGTTCTTTCGGCTACAGTGAGTAATTTACACCAATTGGCAGGCTGCAGGGGTCAATTCTCACCGAGGAAGGCAACAGGAGTTTTTGAGATTGGTTTATATATGTACACCAATTGGTGTGTGTGCATGCACGCATGTGTGCACATGCACCAAAAATGGTCCCCGTGATGATGTAATGAGAGAATCCAGATGAAAGGAGCAAGGACGGGTGATTTTGGAATTGAAGTGTTTAGTTGAGCTCAGTGTCATCAGCATCTTGTCAACTTATGGATGGAGAGCGAGAGAGAGAGAAAGAAGTGAGAAGAGAGAGAGAGAGAGGAGAGAGAGAGCTTGTTTAATATAGATTGGCCGACAGCTGAATCATTTACCTGGTGGAATAACCTCATTAGTGGGCTGAATAGATTGGGGGGCTGACGGCACAGGTGCAAGACTAACATTAGGTGGAGGCGGCCGTGGTGGTGGTGGGGTCTTTTTCGTAGTGGCGGTGGTGGCGGTGATGGTGGGGTCTGTCGTGCAGTCTGCAAAAGAAACAGAATTCACAACCAATGACAAACAACATAGATGCTAATTGATGATGGAACATGTGGTTACATCTCTCACAACCAAAGCAGTCAGCATGGAAGCAGGGATTTATGTTTTATAACAGATTTTGCAGAAACACTAAAACTGATTCCAAGGGTCTTTTTGTCCGGCATCTAAACTCAGTCATTTGTCTTTAGTCGTTGAGCAGTTTGTAAATCACAATACTGAGAAGATCAAATTGACTGAGAATTTGAGTTTCAACAAGTCCAATCTGGATTGGACAACATTATTTACATTTAACGGATATTTGTCCTCATCTTGTTTGTAAACACATTTCAGCTGATATACCCTCCAGCCTTCAACAGGTGTCTTGGCGGAAATTTCAAACCTGGGTTCTCATTCCTAAGGTATTTTTCAATATTATTATTATTATTATTATTCAGGTCACTGACAGGAATCGAATTCAGAATCTTGGGGTTAATAGCCCACACTCTTAACCATTACACTACATGCCGGTGGACGTAGTGGTTAACAGCGCAGGCTACTAACCCCAAGATTCAGAGTTTGATTCCAGGCAGTGACCTGAATAACAACAATATTGAAAAATACCTTAGGAATGAGAACCCAGGTTCGAAATTTCCCCAATACACCTGATGAAAGCTGGAGGGTATATCAGCCGAAACGCTGTGTTAATAATAAACAAGATGAGGACAAATATCCATCAAATGTAAATATTCCAAAATAAATTTAAATTGAATTGTTATAAGAATTCTAGTTAAGTTTTATTCATGTGAACACATGACCGAGCAGATTAGATGAGGGTACACATCACTGGTCACAATGCACTTTGCATCGTTTTAGTCTTCGAATGACATTCCCCCTTCCCCTGATCAAAGGGGGGGGGGGACTGGAACAATGTGAAATGAAGCGTTCGACTCAAGACCCCATGCTGCTCAGGCCAGGAATTGAACCCACAAGGATCTGGCAATCATGAGTGGCAACACCCTAACCACTGGGCCTCACACTTTCAGTTTTTAAGTTTGATTTTGCAATGAAAAGACAAATTCGAATTTGTTAATGTGTTCCATGTAAGAAGTTGAATGGCTTCAAGAATTTACCATTGTTTCTTCTTCTGTTAATTCCATCATCAAAAAGCAGTGACATAGACAACATTTACTTACATGCAGAGAATAGAAAACAATGTCCAAAAATTAAGTACAAGACTTTGAAGTCTGTGATCCTTGGGGGAGGGGGGACTCAACCCATTTTTCAGAGCTGGAATATTTTTTTGATTTAATTTTATTTTTGGACTTTGAGTTTTTTATTCTAAATCAAATACTATAATTACTATATTCTACAAAAGTTTCATTCCTAATAAAGAGAGGGGGGCAGACATTCAAGGGGGGAGACTGTACAGATACAATTACCAGAACGTGGTTTTCCTTGCAGCACAAAGAACAATACAAGAAGTGTATTAAACATGAGAGAAAGAGAATGAAAATAACAAGAGACACCTGAAGTTGCCTTATATTTTGGGGATACCGTAAACTTACCACTGAATAAATCAGATTTGGTCGACAAAAAGATTGGCAGTGGAGAGGCGAAAATAGAACAATGGGAGACAACCCGATGGCTCCCTGATAGGAAATATTTTTATTGTACAAAATCATTTGAACATCTAAATTTATGGATTTTTTTTCTATTTTAAACTTTAGGCACTTTGGAGTAAGCAGATTAGATTAGATCCTGGAAACCTCGTGCCCAATAGACGATTAAAGATCAAAATGATTGGAAAATATACTGTAAGATTTATCTTCATCATATAGAACAGATTAATCATTTTGACGCTAAGACAGCTTTACCCAGCCAAGAATTTAATTGGCAAATGTCAATAACCAAACTAAAACAGAATAGTTGTTGTATCATGAGAATTTCAGCAGAGATCTCATTGGAACATTGAGTCTGTGAAAACACAGGATTTCACTAAGTAAACAATGGAGTTTACGAGACATCTTGAGAGATGCAAATATTTAAGAACATTTTTTTTTTTACCCCACTTCAATTTTCTGAAATGTTTTACTATGGAGAAAAAAACATCAGTTTCATTTTGTCAGGCAGAAAAGTTTGGCCAGTCTTTCCAAGGAAACCATTAGATTTTTTTTTTCTCCCCCATTTTGAGCAATTACCGTGGGAAGAAATCATTATGTGAAACACAAAGAGAAAAAAAAGGGAGAACTCATTTTCTATGCTGTTGTTTAAACAAAATTTTAATAATTTTTATATTTTGTTGAATTTACCTGTAATTAGATTTACTCTGAGATAAAATTATGCAATAGAGGTTAAGAACCCTTTGTTAAATTGTATTCCAAAATATCAACATGTTAAATAAAATAAATTAGGAGTTGTTTTAAGAAACCCGTCTAAATTCATAATTATTTTAGAATTTAATTGCAACACATATTTTGGTTAGAAATAAAGGAACAAAAAATAGTTAAGAAACTTAACCAAGCAAAAATGGTCCATCACTACTTACTTTGTTGGTATTTTGGAGTTTGAGGCGGTTGCTGTGAAGGTTGGTTTACAATTTCTTTAGAAAGATCCCCTAATAACTCTTCCTTCTCAGTTTTACGAGCAAAACAGAAATCAGAGATTTTGTTTTGAAGTTTTAATAATAAACGTGTAAGATCGTTATAAAACTGAAATTAACAAAAACATTGGAGTCAGTGAAAAAGAAAACGATTGATTCTTTTATAAATGACTAAATATTTAATTCTAAATTCAGAGGCTACCGTTTCTATTTGCAACGTACCGTAGTGCCTTCTTGAAGGTTATCCATCAATTCAATGTACATATCGAAACCAGCTGCCAAGTCTTTGAGCATGGCTTCTCTTTGGGCACCAGATTGGTTTGAAGCTTTAGCATTAGAGAATTCAGTGTTTGAAGTCTAAAAAGAAGAAGAAAATTATTTTAAAACATGCAAAAAAAATTCAAGAAGGTTCAACCCTTTCATTACCATATTTCTGTTGAGATGCTCCAAGTTTCTTTCAATTAATTTTAAATATAACAAAGAATTTAGCAAAATAGTCATCATGAAGCTAGTGTTAGGAACATAAATTGTGACTAAGGTTTGGTGGAACATTTTAATTCAGAACTTATGAAAACAAGACATTTGTACTACAGAGCCAGAGGTGGTTTCAGCCGGGTTGGTATCGAAAGGGTTAAAAGGTAATTTAACATGAAAATATATACAAGAGCAAAGGTCAAAGGGTGTCAAAATAATGTAAAGGAAAATATAATAACCTGAATCTTATTCAAAAGAGCCTTTTGTCGGTTGATGCTGTCAGAAACTTGTTCTCTAAGAGGACCAAAAATCCTGTTCAGCTCTGGCATGGAGATGGCCTCTTCATTAATTAAACCATCCTGAGCCATTGCATTCAAAAATTTACTACCTAAACAAAAAAAAAAAAATGCAAAAATGAAATCAAAAACAGATTTAGAAATTCATCAAAAGTGATTGAAGTCAATAGCCCAGTTTTGGGAATTTTAAAGAGATTGGGGAGGAGGGGGATAAGAAAAAGAAAATAGTTGAACTAATTGCACCACTTACTAATATCAAACGTAGCATCTTTAATTTCTCTCTCAATTACTTCCCGTTCAGCTTTTATGGTTTCAACTTGCTCCATAAGTTTGCGTAATTCCTGCACAACATTGCTGTCTTGTAAGGCAGCCGTGGGATTAGCAGAAGGCAATGAAGATTTGATTTCTTTCTGAAAAAGTAAACCAGACAAATAAATAACTAAAAAAAATTTTAAATAAAAAAATATTATCTCCTGGACAGATTAGAATAATTTCCCAGATTTATATGATAAATGTTCAGCAGAATTTTTCACTTTTATTGTTCCTTCGTGTTAACAGGAATATTTTATATTGCTCATTTCACTAATGAAGTTACGCTATATTGGTTTTTAGTAAAAGATATTGATAGAAAATCATACAGGGATCAGAATGTAGTCAGAATTATTTCTACAGTATTTTAAATAGAATTTATTCCAAATTTAGTGCTAAAAATTATACAAGAACTGATAAAATTGAAGAACTGGTGTTTTTACAGTAAGACACCTATTCATCTTTTATCTTTAATCTCTCAACTGGAACAAAACCAACAACCTCAATATTATTCCCAAACTCCAAGTTGAGGGGGGTGGGTTTGCCTTTTGTCTTGATGAACTGTTGTTTATGGTGCCATGTAAAAAGCACCTTGTACACTCCACAAAGGGGCTGGCATTAGGAAGGGTATCCCGCTGTAGAAACCATGCCAAAACCAACAATGGAACCTGCTACAGCTCCTGTCAAACTATCTAATCCATTGCCAGCAAAACAACAGACATTAAATGATGTTTCTGTGTGTCTGTCACACTCTAACCTTTCATCACATTACAGAAGACCACCTCCTCCAAAGCCCTCTCCCCTCTCAAAAGAATTTTTTTTTGTCTTGTAATTTACTCAGTGACCCTGTCAGTGCAGGTGCCACTTAAAAAGCACCCAATCCACACTATAAGGTGGTTGGTGATCGGAAAGGAATCCAGCTGTAAAAACCTTGCCAAGACTGACCTCGCCTGTGCTTGTGCCACATAAAAAGCACCAAGTCCACTCTGCTGAATGGTTGGTGTTAGGAAGGGCATCCAGCTGTAAAAGTCCTGACAAAACAGTTACAGAAGTCTGGTGCAGGCTTCTGCCTGGCTGGCTCCTGTCAAACCGTTCCACCCATGCCAGCATGGAAGGTGGACATTAAACGATGATGATCTAAAAATTCCACTTTGAATCTTAAGAGAGAGAAAGCTAACAAGATTTGAAGAATTCAGCAAAAACTTACTTCTTGTTTGGAAAGTAACAATATAGCTTCTTTGTGTTTGTTGTATTTTTCCTGTACAATCTTATCAGCTTGGATAGCAGTGTTCAGAATCTGTTCGTATTTTGAGGCTTCGATTTTCATTGTTTCCGTCAGCTGACCCGAAGCAGTACGGGTCCACTTCCCTTTGAACTGCTCCCGAAGTTGAGAGTCAGATTTCGCTTCTTCCTCAAGCATTCTGGTCGACTAAAAACAAATTGAAAATAAGAATAGAAACAGAAGAAAAAAAAAAAACTATTGCTATGGTACAATTTCATTATAAACACAAATTCAACTGATACATAGTATAATGCTTTTGGCACAGTGGCAATTTCAGGAAACTCGTTAAACTCACCTCATTTAGAATTTCTCGGTTCCGTCCCAATAACTCTGGCAAGTCTTGCATCATTTTATTGAGGCTTTCTACTCCACCGTCCCTTTTCAATTGCTGAGCCTTTTCCAGTAAAGAAGTCGGGATACTGTCACCAGAGAGATCTTCAATGGCAGCAGGAAGATTTAGAGAAGCAAGCACACTGAAACAAACAAACGGAAAGGTTGTTGAAATCGAACCGAATCAAATCGTACGGAGGAAGAGAGAGAGAAAGAGAGATACCAGGTTACTTTAGGAATAAGAGTGAATACATCATCATTTAACGTCCGCTTTCCATGCCAGCATGGGTTGGACGGTTCAACTGGGGTCTGGGAAGCCAGAAGGCTGCACCAGGCCCAGTTTGATCTGGCAATGTTTCTACGGCTGGATGCCCTTCCTAATGCCAACCACTCGGTGAGTGTAGTGGGTGCTTTTTACGTGCCACCGGCACGGGGGCCAGGCAAGACTGGCAACGGCCACGAACGGAAGGTGCTTTTTACGTGCCACCACATTTAACCATCTTTATAATTGGCCTAATTACTAGAACAGATTAGGTAAGATTAGAGAGACACATGCAAGTTCAATTCAATCTAAGGTCAATAAAGTGAAAAAGTAACAATGGTCAACATAACCTGTCATTTAATCAATACACACAAAAAGAGTATTAAGTACAAATTAAATGTTATTAATATTTGCTTAAGGTTCGTTAAAACCAATGTTTTGTGAATAAGATTTCGTGAAGTTCATGTTATATTGGTCAGTTCGGAATGGTTAAAGGAGCTCTCTAAATTAGGAGATCATCATCATCATCGTTTAGCGTCCGCTTTCCATGCTAGCATGGGTTGGACGGTTCAACTGGGGTCTGGGAAGCTAGAAGGCTGCACCAGGCCCAGTTTGATCTGGCAATGTTTCTATGGCTGAATGCCCTTCCTAACGCCAACCACTCCGTGAGTGTAGTGGGTGCTTTTTACGTGCTACTGGCACAGGTGCCAGACGAGTCTGGCAAACGGCCACGATCGGATGGTGCTTTTTATGTGCCAGGCGAGGCTGGCAACAGCCACGATTCGGATGGTGCTTTTTACGTGCCACCGGCACGGGGGCCAGGCGAGGTTGGCAAAAAACATAAAATGGCAACTTCTCTCAATTATCCGAGTAAATGTGTGATGATATTAGTTTAAGAAGCTGATAAACACAGTTGAGATAAACTTAATATTTCTCCATGAATATAAATGATAAGTAAAGAGACAAATATGTTGTTATCCTTATAATTGGCACCATGAATGGCATGGTTTTCATGGCTAGATATCCTGAGCCAACATTGGAGCCTGATGTGGCCATATATAGCTGACAGGATGCTGTCAAACCAGCCATGAATATGACAGCCTCTAAGCATCCCCAGTCTGGGACCCCTATCTTCAATCTCCTGGTAACTGTTCAGAAACGTGCAGGGATCTACCATACTCTGAAGGACTTGCTTCCTTAGCCATGGACACAAAGCCCCGACTGACTTTGCATACCTCCACAACATTATCCACCATCTTTCCAACAACAACCCTGGGTAGCTTTCGGAATTCCATGTCTAACACTTGTGGATACGCTTACAAAATAAATAAATTAAAAAAAAAGAACAACATAGCACCCATGACTTCCAGGAGCATTTTTTTCACGCTCAGAAAGCATGAAACTATCCACTCAAGTTGCTGGCTGTCAGGACAATGCAGTCTTCATTGATTTCTGAAATCCACCAACCGTACATACACCTGGTGAGTCCCCCCCTCCCCGTAACATACATACACCTGGTGAGCCCCCCCCCCTCCTTTCTTCTTTAACAACTCATTCACTGTTCACTCCTTGTGCACTATTTTATGCACCTTTGGTTACTTTTTCAGAGGGGTTGTAGTGCACCTGACCACCGTTAGCTTCTTATATACATTTTATACATATTAAAACTCCAGAATTAACTGAAGTGGATGACTAGTTTTCCCAGCACTCATTATCAGATCAATTCATTAAGATAAAAAGCAGCATAATTAAAACAGGTTTCTTGTCACTAGTGTTCATTATTATGTAAATCAAAGTGGTATGTAATTACTAAAAACCTATTAAATTCTTTGTTCGGCTGAATTTACTTTTCAGCTTTTACCTGGAAATGTTTTGTCAAACCCCCCCCATACAACCCATCTTCAGCACCACCTCCATCCCACCATTCACTGAAGGCCCCTCCACCATCCCTCACTTATCTACCATACACCCCTCCCAACCACTCCAGTTTCCCATCTCCCCTTTCCCTCTTATGGAACGTCCCCTTTGCCCCCTCTCTACATCACTTATATTCCTCCTCCCACTCTCCCACCTTCCATTTCTCTGTCTCAGTTCCACCTTTCTATCCCTGCTGGGGTACCCCCCTCTCGAGTATCTCCTCCATAGTAAGACCCCTATCTCTATCCCTCTGTTTATTAATCTATCAACTGGCACAAAACCACCTCCTTCAGCCCCCACCCCCACTCCAGAGGTCTTCATCTCTCTTGAGTTACTCGGCAATTCCACTCCTGTTGGTGCCATGTAAGAACCACTGATGCTGCTACCACATAAAACACACCACCCAGTTCACTCTGTAAAGTGGTTGGTATCAGGAGGAGTTTCCAGCTCTAAGAACCATGCCAAAACAGACCCTGGAACCTGGTGCAGCTCTCTGGCTCATCAGGTTCTGTCAAGCCATCCAGTCCACGTAGTATAGAAAATGGCTGTTTGATGATGATGATGATGAGGGTGATGGAAAAAGAAGTGTCTCTATACTCACCTATTCAGTAACAGAGTAGCTTCCTTCAAACGGCCAGTTTCTTGATTAATAATTTGATTTTTGCGATTATCAAATGCAACAATTCCATCGTGAACAGGAAGGGGAAACAGTTTTTGAAACAGATCTAAAATGGAAAAAGAATAGAAGAGATTACCTTTTGAAAACCAAATTCACTCACAAATAATTATTGAGTTATCAGCAATCAATACTGCCATGTAATAAGAGAGTTCAATACATGAGTATTGATCAAAATGGAAAAAGGATCTTGTTGTTGTTGTCATGTGAGGGACAGTCTATTAATGATCTTCAGGCCCCTGGCAGTTGACAACTCGGATATGGCACCTTAGGCCTAGCTTATCCCCTAAGAGGTGGGTATCTAACCCCTGTTACCTGTATAGACTGCAAACCACCCCATTTATCAGGCAACTTCAGTTGTATCCCAACACCATCAAAATGGTTACTTCCATGTAAGGAATGCTGCTGCTGCTGTTAATGTGAACTCCAACCAACCATGACTGAACGACTGACTGGCGCCAACATCCCACCTCACCAATGTGGGGTACCAATATACTATACTACAGTCCACCATCTAAAAGCGTTGGAGACAAGCATCCTACCAACATCCTGTCCAAACACGTGGACCCTAAAGTAAAGAAAAAAGCCGGTGTCACTTTCATAGCATTAACACTAGGTGACCTAAGCTGACTAAACACTAAGAAGTCTGGAATTTCTTTCAAACTCTCCACTCTACCAACAAACCTCTGATGAGACAGGAGTGTCTTTTGCATCCATGAAGTCTTATGTGGAGCACACACACACACACACACACACACACACAGGGTAAATAAAAATAAAAACAGGAAAAACAACACAAGTCAATTAAACATACACAGTGAATATATTAAATTGATGCTCAGTGGAAGTTTTAGATGAAAAAATAGGAGCAGAAATGACATTTCAAGCATGGCTCTTTCTTCATCAGAAGCAGGAAGAAAAGAAGGAAAAGGCAGAGTCCATAGAAACACACACACACACACACACACACATTATGAGTCAGTCTAAACTGTTGACTTACCAACAAATTTTGAACTCATTGTTGCAGGTAGCGGAGTCGGTTTTGCAACCGGAGCTTTTCCAATGGGAGGTAAAGATTTTGAATCAGGGATCTTCTCGTGATAAATAAAATCATTGTCTTTTACAGCCAATTCTAGAGCACGTACAACCTTATTGTGTTCCGTACGGAAACAGAAAGTACCGCTTCCTCGAGTCGAGGAAGCTTTCATTAATTCATCAGCATGCTAGGAAAAAAGAAAAGAAAAGTGGGACCAGTTCAATATTTCACACACTTCCACAGAGATCAAAGCAAGACAAAACATCTGAATGCACGGAGATGAATAAATATGCACAACATTTTGACAAAGTAAATCTGTATGCTGATGGGTTAAAAGCCATGGGAACTGGTTCCGAGGAGAACTATGCAAGGAATGCTGCACAGAGGAATGGAGTTGAGCTCTGGGAAATCTGTTGACTGTTGGCAACCAGAGGAAAGACAAGAACTCATCTGAGACAGGAGGAACAAGGATCGTAGAAGAATATGTTGTCATGATAGGTGCAGGTGTGGCAAGAAGTTTGCTTCTCAACCACATGGTTCTGGGTTCAACCTCACTGCGTGTGACCTTGGGAAAGTGTATTCAACTATAGCTTCAGACAGACCAAAGCCTCGTGAGTAGATTCGGTAGGTAGAAACTGAAAGAAGCCTCTCTCTGTATGTCACTGTGCTCCACTACTACTCGACAACAGGTGATGTGTTTACATCCCTGTAACTTAGTGGTTCAGCAAAAGATACCAACAGAATAAGTACCAAGCTTTAAAAACCAAAAATAAGGTTTTGGGGTCGATTTTCTCAACTAAAATTCTTCAAGGTGCTGCCCCAGCATGGCCACTGTCTAATGACTGAAAAGAGTAAAAGATAAAAGATCATCATTTTTATGTCCACCTTTTCATGCTTGCACGGGTAAAATGGAATTCCCCGATGCAGATTTTCTACCACTGGATGCCTTTCCTGTTGCCAACCTTCATCATCATTTAGCTTCTGCTTTCCATGCTGGCATGGGTTGGACGGACACACAAAAATGTGCCCTGAGAGAAAAGCTGGGCATAAGAAGCATCAGATGTAGTGTGCAAGAGAGACGACTACGCTGGTATGGTCATATGATGCATATGGACAAGGACAACTGCATGAAGAAGTGCCAATCTCTAATGGTTGAGGGAACTTGTGGAAGACGTAGGCCCAGGAAGACATGGGACGAGGTAGTGAAGCAGGATCTTTAAACATTGGGCCTCACAGAGGTGATGACAGGTAACTGGAGACCTTTGGCAATATGTTGTGCTTGAGAAGACCCGTGAAGCCAAATGAAATTTTAGCCGTGGCCAATGCCAGTGTCACTTTACTGGCACCCATACCAGTAGCATGTAAAAACCATCCTTCAAACGTTGGGCCTCAGAGGCAGTTATAGTTATGGCCGATGCTGATGTCACGTAACTGGCACTTGTGTTGGTGGGATGTAAGAAGCACCCACTACACTATTGGAGTGGTTGGCATCAGGACAGGCATCCAGCCACAGAAATCTTGCCAAATTGGATTGGAACTTGGGGCAGCTTACCAGTTTTCAGTGAAACCATCTAACCCATGCCAGCATGGAAAAACTATGTTAAATGATGAAGATAAACAAAAGTGAAATGCAATCCTGCAGATTTCTCCAGGCAAACCCACAAAATTGGTCTGGCAAAAAAGAAGAAAAAAAACCTTAATCTTGTTGACCTAAATGTCAATTACTTACTTGCAATCGGGCAATTTCTTCCCCATAGCTCTTCTTCTTTTGAGCCACAATGCTCTGGTGGTATTCAGCCAATGCATGAAACGCCGCCTGTTTCATAACGGTAGCAGGAATCCAATCCTAGTTCAGTTAAAAAAACAAAGTCTCGTTAAGTTTTCCTAATTCCCAAAATTTTATTCGGTTCAGCAGATGTATAGATATGAAAATACTTTAGATGGCATTCTTCCAATAGGAGTCCCATTTACATCACGTGTATTTGTTTACATTTGAAGATCGTCACTTTCTGTAAAATTTAAATTTTTTTTATATATGTGGGGTTAGGGTCAGGGGTAGAGGGAAGGGTATCTTTTCAAGTCGGCGTAAAAGCCAGACAGAGCACGAAGTTCGTTTTAAGTTGGCATTCCGTTTGTGTGTGTGTGTATAAATGTATTTGTTTCTCCCCCAAATCCATACTCTCTTTTACTTGTTTCAGTCATTTGACTGCGGCCATGCTGGAGCACTGCCTTTAGTCGAGCAAATCGACCCCGGGACTTATTCTTTGTAAGCCCAGTACTTATTCTATCGGTCTCTTTTGCCGAACCGCTAAGTGATGGCGACGTAAACACACCAGCATCGGTTGTCAAGCAATGCTAGGGGGACAAACACAGACACACAAACATACATATATATATATACGACAGGCTTCTTTCAGTTTCCGTCTACCAAATCCACTCACAAGGCATTGGTTGGCCCGGGGCTATAGCAGAAGACACTTGCCCAAGGTGCCACGCAGTGGGACTGAACCCGGAACCATGTGGTTGGTTAGCAAGCTACTTACCACACAGCCACTCCTGCGCCATATGTAAAAAAATAAAAAAATTTTTACGGAAACCAAAGATCTTCTTCAGAAATGTAACTTAACCCGCGTGGGTTTTAAAAGTGACAGTTATGTTACTAGTAACGAATAATTGCTTTTTAGATTATGACTGACTGATGTGAAGGTGCATGGCCCAGTGGTTAAGATGCTGCACTAACAATTGTTAGATTGTGGGTTCAGTTCCCAGACCAAACAGAGCATTGTGCTCTTGAATAAAAGATTTCATTATAGTTTGCTCCAGTCCCTTCAGCTGTAAACAGGTGACCCCTGCAAAGGACCAGCCTCCCTCCCTCCCTCCCCACAACCAGGGGGTGGTGTTGGCCTGCTTGCCAGGTGATATCATTCAAAGCTAAGACAATGCAAAGCGCATTGTGACCAGCGATGCCTAACAGCATCCGATAGTTTGGTTGATTACATGATCCCGTGATAACAGACTGAGCTATTCAGAAATACAGAATCATTTTACAAGTCATCTTTCCAAGCTATTTCACAGTGTTTTATACGGAAACTTACCCTCGGCCACAATTCTCGAATGGACGGGAGTTGTAAAAGCTTCATCGCATCAGCATAAAGATCAGAAGATTGTAAAGCAAGTTTAGCAACCATGCCGTCATTCATATTCTCTGGTTGAAGAAAGAAAAAAAGAAAGACATTGAAACAAAAATTTAATGTTGGTATTTAACCCATTAAGTCCCAGATACTTAAATTTCTGAATATTACTTAAATTTTTTACGATGATTGAAAACAGGTTAAAATGAAAAAAATTATTATTAAAACTCCTTTACTTCAAGTAGAAATGAAAATACTCAGTGTCCTATTTATAGGACACTGAGACAATGTGATTATAGCTTATTCAATGTTCTCATTTAGTGTCCTATTTATAGGACAGTGGAATTCAAGGGGTTAGCAGTTGCATTTTCTTTCAAAATCAGATTCATTACAAACTGTAAGTTTCTGCATTCAACTCACCAGATGTCGCTTTCCTGTAGAAAGCCTCTTGAGCCTGTGCTAACATGAGAGCACTTATAGCAGCTAATGTTTCTGGGTTCAAGTCAGGAGTAGGTTCTTGTTGAGTGTGGGACAATACGATGTCTTTCAAGTGTCCAAATATACCAGCTGATTGCTAACAACAGAAATTAGTAATAATTAATAATGACACAAGCAGTATTTGTACCAAAAGGCTGTGACCCAATGCCCGAATAGACACTGAGATTTTATACACACAAAAACATATATATATATATATATATATCACTGTTATCTCTAACTGCAGATATCTACCACTGACAAGGCTAAGGAAGGTCGAAATCATGTGATCTGATAATTCCGGTGGCAGTAGCAGACAATTATCTCCTGCTAATGATAGAAACACAAGTGCTTATATGCACCAAAAGTACACAAGAGGTTCCCTCAGAATAAATAATGCAGTATTTTGTGTTCCAACACAACATCCACTTTTAAGTGGAGATAAATATTACTGTTCGGAGATTAGTGATATCTAATAAGTTAAACCATTGTAATATACAGTAATACTGAAGTAACATACAATATTGTAGTAAAATATAAAGCTTTGGAGTTCAAACCTTAGGCAAGTTGTCATTCACAAATATAATCATTATCTCCTCCCCCTCTAATATACCCATCCATGATGTTTTCATGTGAATCTCCTTACTACAACAAACTGCCTATCACTATCTTTCCTCCATTACTCCTCCAATCATCCAGTTTCTCTCCTCCTCCTTTTATCCTCTTGTCCTGGTTTTCTTGTTCTTCTCTATTTCATTCACCCTCCGGGTCACATTGCTTTGAACAAACAGATAACAGAGAGGACTCTTACAGTGTTGCAGGAGACAAGGTAACCTCTCTGATACTGGTGCCACAATGGAATACACCAAGTCATAAGTACACTCACAACAAAGTGAGTGGCAAATAAATGGACATCAAGTGAAGAAGATTCTTTCGACATTGCGAATCTCTCAAGTACCAGTGCCATCATAAAATATTCCCAGTAAATTCTACAAAAAGTTTGCTTCCTGTAGTAGAAGTCCTGCCAAAAATACAAGTGAAATGTAGTTTGAGACCAGTTGAGGGGGTGGAACTCTGTGACAAAACATGGAAAGCAGGTGTAAAATGATTGGAAATGTATCTAAAATCTATCCATCTCTAACGGTGAGTTACCACTTTTATAACAGGCTGAGATTATCTTATTTATATGGTGATTATTCACCAAAGTAGAATTTGTAATCCACATCGGTTGGTTACCAATTTCAGTTTATAACATGTTTGAACTTGGAAAAGATAATAAATACATTTTTTTTTTTTTTTTGAGTGGGAATCTACGGTGATAAACCCGTCACTTATAACTTAATTATAAGTATTATTGCTACACATAAATCCTAACTCAGGCTGCGTAAAAAATTATATACACCAAGACACTGAAACATGCATATATGTTGAAGATAAATAAAACACGCTCTTTTTCACCGCTATAAAAACAGTTTCATAGTTACAGGAATAAATCTCATTTACAGGTTGAAGAAAATGGAGAAAGAGAAAGTATTTACTAAATTAGTTTATTTAGGCACATTTAATATTTACAGTACATCTTAGAAATCAAAGAAAATTGTCGTAGAGAGTTATGACATCAAATTTATACTAGCTAATTCTTCCATACTAAGCTACTAGAGTTTTACACAACAATTCAAAATAGCCTTGTAGCAAACCACGAAACACGGTTGTAATTCCTCCTCAGTAAGAGACATGGCATAACAATAGCCAATATCTCAAAGGAGTGAGTGTTGTGGAGTCAGGTGACAACCAATGATCACTGATTAATTTCCCCAAAAATCAGGGTTTTTATAACTGCTCAAACCTGAATTCTAAGAACCTTATTTCATGAAAGATTTCTCTTTGACGAAAGTTTAGAATTCAAATATTGGCAGTAATTTTAACCAACGGGAAACTAACAATTGTACCTATTCAGGCTAAAAGACCATTACGTCATATTACCACCAATAAAAGTTTATTATTATGACTTGAGTCGTTACACATGGAAACAAAAGAGGAGTTTAGAAAATTAATTAAATACGTCTTCAGTTTTATTTTGTTCAAACAAATGATCTTACTTGAAATAATTTGACTGAAAGTTTCAGTCCTTCATCAGTGTCGTGATTCTGAGAGGCAGCAATTTGACTTTGTAAGGCAGCAATGTTGAACAACATGCATACTTTCTCATACATTCCAGAAACAACACCTAAAAATAAAAAATAAATAAATAAATAAAAGACTCTTTGACCAGAATAATTCAAACAAACACATAATTGTTAATACGAAGCAATGGTTGTGGCTTAGCTCAGGTGTGCCCTCACTGGGAATCCAGAATTACGTTATTCAGTGTTCCTTTCAAGATAACATGTAATTTGAGGGTAATTTGGCTGCTATTTCTAGCAAGACAATCGTCCATGTATAGGTTGCCTTGCTGGCTTTAAACCAGGGTATTACTGTTGTTACATTGCTATGGAATTACACTTATCTGGTTAATGCTTTAAGATCACCCAAAGCTTCCAGCCCTCTGAGGTATATTTGGACCCTAAGCCTACACGGACGGCTACCCCAGAATTGAAGGCTTCGTCATCTTACTCCTGCTAAAAAGGTATACGTATTGATAGATCACAAGGTTTGTCCAAATCCTGGACTGACGTAAAAGCTTAAGGAACCCTGCTCATAATTTAAAGTTTACTTTAAAATCCCAAGGAAGCCCTTAGAAACGAAGACATTCCCATACCTCAAGTCATGTGGCATGGCAAGAAGTTTGCTTCCCAACCACATGGTTCTGGGTTCAGTCCCACTGCATCACACCATGGGCAAAGTGTTTTCTACTATAGCCTTGGGCCAACCAAAGCTTTGAGTGAATTTGGCAGATGGGAACTGAAAGTAGCAGATCGTGAGTGTGAGTGTATCCCCTGCCACCACTCGATAACCGGTGTTGGTGTGTTTACATCCCTGTAACTTTGTGGTTTGGCAAAAGAGACCAATAAAGTGCCAGGGTTATAAATAAATCCTGGCATTGATTCACTCTTCTGAAGGCAGTACCCCAGCATGGCCACAGTCTAAAGACTGAAACAAATGCAAAGTAACGGCATGCCATACAACCTGTGACACACCCTGTTGAGATTGTAGTAACAATTTCCCTGCAACTGTCCCCACGTGCAAAGGGAGGCATTTGAAATGTCCTTGTGAATGCTGGATTAAGAGATTAGCAATGGAATTTAATTACTTACCAAGTGTTCTCCGTCCTGAAAAAAAAGATTCTTTATCAAAAGCATCTTTCCACTTGAATAGAATTCTAATCTGAAAGAAAAAAAAAAGAAAAAACATTTATGGATTATCTTCATTTTTTAGGAATTTCCAGTTTAATTTCTTTATAAAAGAAAAAGGCAAACAATGCAACATATATACAGAAATACATAATTTATACAATAAATTCAAGCTACCATGGCAACCAGCAGAATTTCTTCTAAGTTTGAAAGCCGAGTCAATGGAGAGGAGTTACAATTCAATGAAATCTCCAAGAAGTTAAAATGTACAAATATGATTTCCAAGAGGCTAAAAAGCATCAGCAGGAAAGTACCCGGGAGTCATGACCTGGATGTAGCCTGCACCCCTTAAACGGTAAGTTAAGGGCCAAAACACTTGCTTGAGGGAATTTTGTTACCACTAATTTTTAAGTGAAATGGTGAAGAACAGGAGGTGAATTTATCTCTGGTTCAACTCCTAAAGAAGGTCATCCAGTTCCAGCAAAGAGAAGGTTAGTCATTTACACTGATCCCAAGTACATGACTGGTACTTTGACTATCAACCCTCAAATGTTTGAAAAACAAAATTGTGCCCAAGCAATTTCTGGTCCTTGAGCCAGAAGAAACGTGCAGCATTTTGTTCATTGTGCTGCCAATTCACACCATTTTATGAAGTCATTACAAATGGCTATTTTTTAAAGATGATTTAACTGAAGTTTGATGCCACTAAAAGTTTATCCATTCATTCACTTCATCCTAATTTGTTGAAGGCAGAGAGAACCCTGGTAGAAATTAGCAGCAAAAATTACAACAGAGAAAGGAAATTTGAGGAAATTAAACAAATCGCCAAACAACAGCCAATACAGAAGAAATTCACTCGAAAGTAATCTGTAAAAGTAATGAGTTATTTGGATTGTAAAGTAAGCCTCAAACTCTAGACATTAAATAACAAAAATGTGAACCTGGACAAAACAACAGAAGAAAAGTAACATTTTAGATTTCAGAAAAAAACATAGGGGAAGTGAATTGTAAAGATTTGAGGCAGCCTTTCGATAAAAAATAGAAGTCAATTAAAAGAGGAAGAACTAGACTGGAAGTTGACTCAAGCAGAAGGAAATAAAACAGTTTAATGAGACAAAGGTATGGTGATGATGATGATGAAGCCAAAACTGTGAAGTTGTAATTGACACACAGGCAGTTTGGAATTTCCCATTTGTTATAAATAAGCACCAAAACTGATCTATTTTAAGTGGCTGGGGGTAGACTTTTAATGTCAACAAAATAAAGGAATAAGAAAGATTTGGCCAAGCAGAACTCAACCAGATACACTAATAGTTTCTCAACTAGGGTTCATATGACCCTTTTGGGGTCCAACTGGGATTTTCTTGTTAAATTGGTTAATCTTCCACAATGCACAAAATATTAAAATTTTTTTAATACAATTCCTAATAATAATTAATTAATAAAAATAGATGGGTTTTTTTTAACACCAAATGCTTATGAGAGTCCAGTAGAATGTAACAGGAATGGGGGGGGGGGTCATAAGTAAAAACTAGTTCAGAATCACTAATCCAAATCCAGACTAATCCAAACGAGAAATCAATCCCAACTGTAAATACTATGGAATTCAGACAGTTTCTATTCGATGCCAGTGTTTTGATTTTGTCCCCTTATTCCCAGACTCAAAGAGTTAAAAAATTTTTTTAGCTAAAATATAGCTTGAAGCAGTAAATATCCGGGGAAATGGTGGCAAAATATTAACACTGACATTCTAACAATTCTGGAAAAGCCAAATGCTATCATTACTGTTTGTACTCGTCTGACACACCCTTTCGCCTCCTTCACCGACTTCTGAGCAATCGTCAAATAGGACATGAAAATAAAAACAAAAACTCTTTACGGAAATTGCCGAAATCTGAGACTACCATCGAAACATTGCCAAAATAAATGCATTGAGTTCTACATGAGATAATGTTAGCAGTGAGCAGAGTCTATTTCTAATATTCTTTACAATACGATCTAAACACACACGTCAAAATGGCAAATGACACGAAGAAATGACCCTTTCATTTTTTGAAGCCTAAATATTCAATAAAATTTCAAAATATTCTGCCAGGAATGCTAACTAAATCCCTAACCCTAAATCCCTAACCCTAAATCTCCATTATTACCACCACCACCACCACCACCACCCACAAGTTACCAGGGGAACTATTTGACAGTTCAGATCACGAAATATCATCAACGTTTAATAAACGTTATTTGACAGGAAATGTTATATAGACACACTTCAACTATAAACATCATATATACACACTTTGACTAGAAATTGTTATATATATATATACACACACACTTATATATACAGCCTCCTCCCTCTTCAACTATCAATTGCCATAAAAACAAAACACCGCACAATTTCCAGCTGACCCAGAGGAGGCCTACTTTTCACTCCATCTTCTGTTGGTGCCAGTACTAAACATTATGCCTACTCTCTCTCTCTCTCACACACACACACTACTCTATACGATGCCATTTTAAAAAAAAACGAAACAAACTGAACAGGGTTAATGTAATTTATAATTTTAACACGGTTTAATAACATCTGGATATAGAGAAAGACTTAAAGAAAAAAAACCCTCGCAGCCTTTTCGATAACGAATTATTGCAATAAAAAAATATATTGAGTCTTTATAGATATTCAGAAAAGGAAGAAGCGATATTTTAAAACTATTGAAACGTTTGAAAAGAAGGTTAAATTGTGACGAATGAGAAGGAAATATGTTGTTAAAACTGTTTATATTAGAAATTAATTAATTATAAATAGTTCTGTTATTAGATATAAATGTAGACAGTTAATGAAGACTCGCTAAAAAAAGAACAAACACAAAATGTGAAACGAAAATGCGTTCAGCAGAGGAGAGTATAAAATCTGGGATAGTTGTTTTGTAAATACTACAAGACCTGCCATTAGTTGGGTTGGTGGGGGGTGGTCATTGCCAGAGAACCAAAGACTGATGTCGTCGCTATTTCAGCAACCAACTGTGGAACCACCAAATTTTATCTAAACATGCCTTCTGTCAATTCTCACAATATTATCATTCAAAACAAAAGACCTTTTATGGGAAAATTTTATTTAAAAACATTTTTTTTTCTCTTTTAAATAACAAGCAGCCTTGATAAAGATTAAAATCAAATATTTATGACTCTCCTCAAAATGTTACATTTCCTCATACGTGACCAATAATTATAATTAACTTGCTAATTATACAAAATAAGTCCTTTTAACCCTTTCATTACCATATTTCTGTTGAAATCGACAGACTTTGTTTCAGATAATTTTGAAAATAATTTCATGAAATAACATATTTAAGCAGGTGTCCGAAACACAAGTTTGGTGGAAGATTTTAATTTAAATCCCTTCAAAACAGTTGATTTAATATCTGACCCAAGGGCGGCGTCAGGCAGGGTGGGATCAGAATGATACGTTTAAATGAATAACAGATCTGTTAACTAAAACTAGGCAATCTTTCGATATTGGTATACAACGTCATTCACCCCACGCATACCTTCCCATCATGACATGAAGAGACTAGGCTGAAAAACAGGGTAAATGACGCTGTCCCCTCGCACCGACACACTGTAGACCAATAGCGAAGGAACGCCTTAGTTACACTATGTCTCAGACAGGGTCAGTCGTCGACCAAATACAGCTTTATATATATATATATATATATAATATATATATATATATATATATATATATATATACAGTAGCAAGACTGAATTATGTGGAAATTTTAGTTTTTTAAACGCATTTATAGTTTTCATAAATGCCTAATTTCTTTTGAACTTGTTACTCCCCTCCCGAAGATGGTGTTAAATCTAGAAAGATGAAAGTAATGGTGAAGATGCCGACTTCAAAAAGAACATAT
Organism: Octopus sinensis; assembly: GCF_006345805.1. Lineage (NCBI taxonomy): Eukaryota > Metazoa > Mollusca > Cephalopoda > Octopoda > Octopodidae > Octopus > Octopus sinensis. The sequence goes on from NC_043002.1 coordinate 3,715,953, forward strand.
TTGGAAAGTATATCGTTCGTTAGTCACCCCTCATCACCGTTTCCACTTTCACGGTTGCTGTCCCACACAATTAAGAAAATAAGTTTCCCCTTTCCATCGTCACTTATTTAAATTAATGAAAAAGTGCAGAAAGAATGGAACAAAATCAAAGACAGGGTAATATTATTCTGAAATAGTATGGCACACGTTGATAATTCTAACAAAATGTTAATGTCGCATCCTTATTTCCCCCCCCCCCGTGTGGTAGCATCTCCTCCATTCAGCCGTCGGACGTCAGTATTTAAACACACACATCCATCCTCTCATCACAACAGATGGTGATGGAGCTTGTGTGTTGATGTGTGCATAGCTAAACAGACACGCACGACTCATCCTCCTCACCTGGTATACATCTATTTTTATCCCATTAAAGACAATTGTATTTAGGGCTTTGATTTTGTTCCATAGCTAAAACAGAGACGAAAGAAGAGAAGAAAAATGGCACAGTACCTGGTTTTCTGAAATTGGTAGCTTGTTTTCAATGGCAACAAGTTGGTCGTAGTATCTACGAGAAGAGAAAGAGAACAACTATTCCAACAAAAACGTAATTAAAAAAAATATTTACGGAAAAAAATGCACTTCAAATTATTTGTTGTGGCCAATTTTGTAAGAGTTTAGTTAAATCAACCCGTTTATATTACTGGTATCAGCATTTACTATAAAATATGTAAGCATACTTTGTGGTGCGAGGAGCTTCGAGTTCTTGGACACACACAAAATAACTGCTTGCTCCAATTTGTGAAAACATTTTAATGATAAAACAAATGTTTGTAGGATGACGTGCAACCCAACAACCTCAGCAAAATTTGTTATTGAAATGTTGAAGATTTTTCTGTTATACAACTGTCAGAGGAAAGCAAAATATACTTCATTTCAGACAGACAGGTCTTGTGTCAATATCAAAGTTATGAAGGTAAGGGAAAGGAGAAGCGAACCTTTCATAAACCAATTCCAAATTGCTGGAGTTAAGATCGGAATTAATTGAACATGAATCATTACAAGTTCCTGACAGTTCTTGGAGAAGTTTTATCTCTTAAACATCATCATCATCGTCTAACGTCCGCTTTCCGTGCTAGCACGGGTTAGACGGTTCGACCGGAGTCTGGGAAGCCAGGAGGCTGCACCAGGCTCCAGTCTGATCTGGCAGTGTTTCTACAGCTGATGCCCTTCCTAACGAATACCAAAAATTCTATAACCAAATTTCAGAACTCGCTTTCGGTCGGTAAGTAAAGTTTCTCCGAAATGTTTCGTGTTTATATACAGCAGATAACAAGCTGAAAACGTGAATGAACCAAAGAGAAACCACGATCCATAATCAATAAAACGAAACAAGATTATTTTTAATATTATAAGAAAATGGGTTAACAAGTTTCTCGCGCACCTTCCTGGCTATCCAAATCCCGCTACACCTTAATTGCATTGTGTCCCTACAGAAATATTAATAATTTTACTATAAAACACTGGTGATTAAGTGTCGCTTCGCACCTCCATGGTTTCGGGTTTCAGTTCCAATGAAGTCTCCTAAGTGAAATTAGGTAAACAAACTATGGGACCCCATCAAGAAATTCGCCGCTGTTTTGGGGTGAAAATCCGGTTTTAAGCCCCTTCAATGGAATCTATTCTACAGCCAACATTCTGGTATGGTTCCCTTCCATCTGTGAAAACACTACCCCCACCTCACAGCCTTTTCTTCACTAAATCACGTAAAAAGTTATTAAAAACACACACTTTGGCCAAGTTGCCTCCATAAATCTAAACTTTATCCAGTTCCGCTAATCCGGTGCCATTGCGACGTGGGTAGCGCCGGATCCATCATTGAAATAATAGAACCCGGTCGTTAAACACGTTGACTAATGTTTCAACAACTTTTAAACGTCTGCTCCCATCTCTTAACACACACAATGTATTTTGAAAGTTTATATATCCTTTAAATATAAACACACGTGCCCCTCGAGATATCCTCAGTTCACTGTAATTTCTGGCGGAGAGGGGTCTTCGGATAACATGGGTCCCGAAATCTCAGTTTTTTTCTGATCACTTTGCGGTCTTAACATTACATCTGATGGAAGTGTATTTTTGCTTGATGTGTGCGTGTAGGAGACCGGCATGGTTAAAAATAGACCCAACGTTTCCTGTGTCTTAAAATAGGGGCGACTGAAAGGGATTTGAGGTGGGATTTGCACTGCGACCTCCTAAAACCCTCAACAGCAAAGACCACCCGAACAGACCCATGGGTTGGAGGATTGTCGCATGATGGGTGCAAAGGTGTCTGAACTGCCAGGAGTAGCAGCGAATGACCAACAATTAATTGGTGAAGCAGCGATCCCCCCCTCCTCGCCCACATACTGGTTGTCAACGCCATCAACACATTTTCTTCTAAATTAGCCATAAACTGCATCGACGTTGTCCCTTTAATGCCCATTAAACTATTAAACACACCTATACCATATACTCCACACACACACAAAGCTTTTAGCTTTACAATTCCCAAGTGATGTCATTTTATTCGGAGATCACGAATGAAAAATGGTGATTTTATCTATTCTGCAATTTTTCGTGAAAATATTTTTCTTTTTTCCAATTCATACAAGACCTTACACTAAATGCAATACAAAATAATTAGCTGTTGGCTGACCCCCCCCCCACCTTTTTTTTTTTCTTAAACTTGAATGTGAAGAATGATATCCATCCCGATTTTGCAGAATCAGAATCTCCGTACTCGAAAAAAAAAAAAACAAAGACGAAAGGTGGTGCGGTCCACATTCCTTACGTCCGCCAACTGATTTCCTAATTCTTACTCAAAAACTTCATGTCATTACTTAAGGATATGATTGCCATGTTTGACACGAGACCCTCCCTTCCCTGCCCAAAATTACAGGCCCCTAATTTAAGGGCAAACAACTTCACCTCGTAGGGCAAACGCTGTGAAGTAATAATCCTTATTATAAATCCGGGAGTGAAACCCTGGGTGCGATCTCAAGTTGGATTTGACACTCATCCGTCAACCTCTGCAATGATTTAACACATTGAGTGCCATTTATATACGGCACTTTACAAATGTGCCGCGTATACAATTGAAATACGAAACGAATATGAAAAAAAAACAAAAAACACGTGGCACACGGGGCCAATTTACACATTTCCCCCCTTGGCACTCAACGTGTTAAACGCAGTGTTTTGGAGGCCGAGAAGAGCCGCGAATCTTAACTCCTTCAGACCAAGATTGTATCTTTGAGAGGTTATTGATTGAAACAAAAGCAACATCACAGAAAATTGTTTTACTCCTATCGAATTTAGATTTCGGTTGAAACCCTGACTGACCAATTTGGTACACAACTGAAATACGACCCCAGCTCCTTGCCATCCAAGTATTTGCTTAACAGCGCCTACACTATACAATTTATTGCTTATCATAAACCTTTCTGTCTGTACCCTTAATTCTAGAAAGAATTGTCTTCATTTTAATTTTACATTTTAAATAAAGACTCAAGATATTTTTGCACATCAATGACGCGAAACAAAATCAGAAATAGCAGTCAAATTTCCCTCAAATCAAACGTTTTACACAAAGCACATGGAATGGTGTAGTCTTAGATACGTTTTGTGAGAGTAATTAAAAACAATAGTGGCAGCTTGGCTAAGAGGTTTCTCTGCTATAATAGCACTGGGCCAACCAACGCTTTCAATGGATTTGGTTAGACGGAAACTGAAAGAAGCCCGTTATGCGTGCTGTTCCCCACCACCGCTCGACAACTGGTGTTGTGTTTACGCCAGCGAAACTTAGCGGTTCGGCAAACGGTAACCGATAAAGTACCCGGCTTTTAAGTAAATACCAGGGGAGAATTCATTCAATTAAAAAAAAATTTAAACAATTGGAACTGTTTCTTAATTAAGGCCAAGAAGTAATTACTTGAAGGGAAATAAACTAATCGGTGTCGAGTCAAGGCGACTCGTGATTCCTTACAATCTGCTGAGCCCTAAACCCTGGTTTTAACCTCGTCAAAATTAAGAAAATTAAGCCTTCCTACAACCAATGTCAACAATTCCCCCAAACCAACACACTTTGTACAGTGTTTCAGACGTAGGTATATTTTAATATGTTCTAATTAAATACATTTTTTACAACTGTATAGCACCACCGAACACTTCGTCTTTGAATGCGCTGGCGCAACATTCCTGACTACATTTAAAACCTAAATCCCTATATAGGTTATGTTTTAATAAACTTGTTGCCTGTATCCACCTGAAAAGAAATATAAAACAGCTGGTTTTAAATGAAGTTTTCTTCCAAAGTACTTGTCTTACAACTCAGTTGCGTCTTTAGTTTACAATTCAGCTACCAAACTACTGACACAGTTGTTAAAGCGACTCCAACAACTTAGGCACCCTTCAGAAATTCGAGAGAGAGAGAGAGAAAATGGTGCAGCGAACAAGAGTTACCTTTTATTATATTTTTTTAAAGAGGCATTAGAAGTTAGAAGAGGCAAAAATGAGAAGGGAGGGGCAAAGCGTGGGAACTTTTCGTAAATCTTGTCAGTGTGTGATATTCTCACAGGTTACAGATATCAGCTTACAGTTTGATCAAAAGAAGGGGAGAAACACGAACGGGTTGAGAACACGCTTCACTAACACCCAACCCAACCCAACAACAATAATAATAAAAAAATTAAAAAAGATATCGGACAAACAGATTCTTCATTTGTGTCTACACAAAAGAATTAAGCAGGTCTTAGTATAAAAGTTAACCGAATTCTTTGACGGTGGATGTATAGAGTTTTACAGTTCTAGGTAAGAAGTTTCCAATGAGCCAACTCTGCGATTCCATGTCGACTTGGCTTTGATACAACACACCAGTCGGGTCTTTCCTGCCTGGTTGCACTTGGTGTCTTAGTGGGGGGGGGGCACGAATGGCTCCAGAGCCGCATTTCTTTAATAAGTTAACACTTATCAAATTTCTACAGAAACTTTATATCTAATCAAAATCAACAATCACAGTTGCTAATTGGCAATTAATAGTTCCTGTAGTAAACACTGTTAGTAATCTTATCTGGGGGGGGGGGGGTTAGATATATTACGTAGAAACATTTGTTGCTAAAATGAGGTTTGTTAGTATAACTGGTTCAGCTAACGGATACTCAGCCACGTTAAGTTTTGCAGCAACGTTCTAAAACTAGCAGAACAAACATGGCAAAGCATTTCATTCAGAATATGGAATTCAAAACTTATTGTAAATAGGAATAATAACAATTGCAGCGTGGAAGGTGTTTTGTAAGCCATTTAAGAAACACACAAAAGCCGTTCGATTCACTTCAACATTTAAGTTTAATTTATCAAAATATTTTCGTCGCTTTGAGACCGCGACCTCTTCACTGACAAAAATCCGTGACAAAACCGACCCCCCCCCCACAAAAAAACCCACAGATATCCAAGACCGAGGGTTCATATATTGAGAAAAAGAAGAAAAAATCAAGGCCAGCTCTCAGACCCCTAAAGTGTTTTATTCAGCATCCCTTTTATAAAGATAATTAGGGTTCAGTAGTCACAGACTACATATATAATCTTTATCTTTCATATTTTAAAAAGTGGCTCCGTTCTGAAATTCTTTTGAAAGTAAAAGTATTTGTACAGACATTTATTGTATCAGCTACACACCATTCTACCATTCTCGGTAAAATGACTTGTATTATTATTATTATTATTAAATCAGTAGAAATCACCGAAAAGAAAGGAAAAAAAAAAACTGAGAGACTACAAATCTTTTAACAATAGTCTTCAATTACGACTGAGAAAACCCTTCTCCTCAGCTGTTCTTCTAATCCCTAAAAGCTTATATTGGTATACAAGATTTTAATCTGATGTTGCCGGACGGTTTATAATCCGTAACAAATCTATCCACCTAAATCCACTTTTCTTTTTGTACCCCTTTTTTCAAAAGTTAGAACCTCATGAGAAAATAATCGTGACACACACACACACACACAATCTCTTCGATGGGTTTCGGTGGTGTAATAACGGACGTGAAGAGGGAGGGGGGGTTCAAGCAAGAATTTCGGTTGATTGTGAAATCCGTTCAGCTGCAGCAGAAATAATTTTAAATCCCAAATCAAATTAGTTTCACCACTAAACACGTTTCCCAAGTTATGTTATTGACTAATGAGAGAGAGGGAGAGAGAGAAAGAAAGAGAGTGACATCGTTGTCTGCTTGTTAAAAAAATATTCAAAACAAACCCTTCGAACATGTTTAAGGTACAGCACTACTACTACTACTACTACTACTACTACAAAGGGCCAACAAATGGGGACGGTACGAAGGAAAACCGACGCGTGAAACACGCTTCGCTTGTGCGTCTATCCCGACCCCCACCATCTGGTCCTTTCTTAATCACAGGACGAGTCCTTATTGTCAACCGACACGTGCCCGGCTTTTACTTGCCTCTACCACAAACTGTGGGTCGTTGTAGGAGGAAGGAGGAGGGGGGGGAACAATTCAATGAAAATTTAAATAAGTCACAACTACCGCATGAGGACGCATAACAAAGGAAGCAGAAAATATTTACTGGGTTTTTAAAGCTCAGAAACGACAACAACAACAATAGAATAATACCTATTTTTAAAATGACTCCCGTTATTGTCTTATTAAATAGGCCCTTGTGGCTAATCCCATTTCACCGTCTTTTCCCCCCTTTCTCCCCCTTCACAAAAACTAAACGGGTCTTGTAATATCCCTTTCATCTGATGCCACCGTGGCAAACAATAAGAAAAATCATTATCAAAATGAACTGGCAGAACTGTTTAGTGCGTCGAACAAAAATACTGAACGTTATTTCTCCCGGCTTTTAACAATAGTACCGTCAACTTTGCCTTTCCTCTCTTCGGGGGGTCGATGAGGTAAAGTACTGAGAGCGATGATAGCAACTTAACTCCTTCCCCCCTCCCCTCAAAAAAGAACTATTGTACCAAAATTAGAATTACTGTTGCTATGAACATTGGTTGCGCAACTTCCCACTTTTCGAAGTTTACCGAATATTTAGGAAATGTGTCAACTGCTTTGTTTCACTATTTTACAGAATGAATAAAAGTTTTTAGTCTTTGTATTTGAAATTTAAAAAAAAAATTAATAGGAACAAAATTTCTGCAGGAAAAAAAGCACATGGTGCAAGAAAATAGGAATGATAGTATTTTAATTATTGACAGAACGTCTTGCACCTGCCTTATTAAATATATTATATATATATATATATATATAAGCGCACTCTCTTAAATAGGTAAACTATATACACCTGTCAAGAGGTGGGGGGCAGAGATTGCTTAAAAGAACAAGGTGGTCATAGAAAAGATTTTAGCAGCTGCCGGAGCAGGTGGATCTGATTATTTCACCTGCCATTAAAATAAATAAAAACACAACTTTATTCCTTCACGGTTGACTATTGCAGAGTTTTCATTACAATTTGAGAGTCAAGACTTTTGAAAAGGTTGCACGATGCAACGGAAATTTTAGGAAAATAAAAATAAGAAATAAGTGGGAATTTTACCGGTGAGTGTGTTAAATTATAAGGCACAAAAAGAAAATGACTCTCCCCAAACACAACATAGTAACCGTTAAATAAAAATAAGAATAATATTGATTTCAAATTTTGGCACACGGTCAAAATAAGTTCTGGAATAAGTCAATTACATCGACCCCAGTACATGACTGGTATTTATGTTATTGACTCCGAAAGGATGAAAGGCAAAGTTGATTTCGGCGGAATTTGAACTTGGAACATAAAGACGGACAAAATGCTGCTAAGCATTGTCCGGCGAGCTTAACGATTCTGCCAGCTGGCTATTAGCCACAGGGGGCTTACATGCAGGGCACATCACAAGGACTAGCAGACAATTTCTGTGGGGATTTGCATAAAGGACGAGGAGAAAGAAATAGAAAAAGACATTGAAATGCGATTAAAGTATACTAAGTGTGTGACAACATGATTGATGCAAAAGAAACCCCAACTAGGGCCAATCAAGGAACCACACAGATCCGGGATTACCCTGACCAACCAAGATACGAGCCCTCTCTCCTGCTCTCCAGTCTACAGGTGCATACTTAGAGTAGGGCCATTCACTTTAGACCGTTTTTGACAGAGTCACCCGTCTCTTCACAAATTCACTGAGAGGTACCCACTTGCCTCAATTTCCAAGAGGATCCGCAAAAGAGTCGAGAGCTTGACCGATGAGTAAAGTGCCTTTCCTCGACTCTTTCAGCCTCGTCCACCAGGGATAATAATGGTCTTTGTTATACGGACATTCATAAATACCTTTTCGTAAGTTTACAATTTTTTTCTAAACAATGAAAAGTGTTAAAAAAGGTTGATTATTTTCTGCCTGACTGTGTTCTGTGAATTTTCACAATGAGTGAAGAAGTCACTGAACTTCTAAAAAGGTGCCGCTGGGGCAGGGTGTGACGACGGGCTTTGTTCTTCGAAACGAGCGAGATTAAATTTGAATTTGGATTCGGATCACAACCACAGAATACTTTTGTGAAACAAAGGATATAAACAACCTCCGAAACTTCAACAAAAAATATTCTCACAACAATTGTTGTTTGACTTGAAGTGGCTTCTTATATAAGTAGGCTTCTTTGAAACTATTTTGCTGGGTCATCGTCTCAAGTGTGTTGTTGTTGTTGTTGTAGGTCACATAATACAAAGGAGAAGCAGCCGAGATATTTTAGCTTTTAAAATGAAACTTTAAAATAGAAAAGAAAACTGATACGTGATTCAGATGTGAGTCAGGGAGAGAGAAACAAATGAGGCTTAACGGTGACGGAGAAAAAACAAAGAGAATTGAAACACTGAAATGATTTGGGGGAGGGAGAAGATCTTTTTTCTCCAACGAAGAACCAAACCCGAAATCTTAACAGGGTCTCGTAGGGCTTAATTAAGGCTTCACTAAATGGATCGCTTGAAGAGTCGTCTTCTCAGACTTTGGTAGGGGTGGGTATCTGTCGGGGGTTGGGGGAGATTCAAAGGAGAGGACTTTTCAAGTGGCAACACTCAGGTGAGGCGGGGGGTGGGGTGTACGTGTGTTTTAAGGGGGATGGGTGAAGTCGGAACATAAACACACCAGCACCGGCAATACCAAATCGCTCGCTCAGCTAGAAATAGCAGACAAATCACCACCACCCCCGTACCTATAGTTATAAAGATGTAGTCCGAAAAAGACGAGATGGTCACAGTTTGAACATCTTAAATCATATATCTGCTCAATCAAGACCGACCTGGGACCAACCCAACGACTTTACTACCTCATAATTAAGGTACTTAACTGTGAAACGGTGTGTGTGTGTGTGTATATATATATATATGCCGTCTGACTGGCTCCCGTGTCAGTGGCACGTATGAAGCACCCACTACACTCACGGAGTGGTTGGCGTTAGGAAGGGCATCCAGCTGTAGAAACCTTGCCAGATCAGACTGGATCCTGGTGCAGCCTTCTGGCTTGCCAGTTCTCAGTTGAACCGTCCAACCCATGCCAGCATGGAAAGCGGTCGTTAAACGATGATTATACACACCACAAACGAGATGTATTTACTGGAGGGCTGGGGAGGGGGCGATGATTTTTCTCTGAGGGAGCTGAAACTGAAGAAAGGTAGGCAGAGTACGTTTAAGATTTCATCTCAGAAATACTTGAGTCTTGTCAAGTTGAAGAAAACCTTTTTAATGTCTTGGGTTGGCTGCAAATTAATTATAAGATTTTTTGAAGTTCAGTTTCTTTCGACACGAGTTTCAAACCGATTTACTTTGGTCAAAGCAAGAATCAACTTGTCTTGATATTCTGATGCTAGAAAATGCTTAAGAAGCACTCGAAAAAATCTACAAAAGTCTTCACTGTAATATCAAGTATTTATAATCCAGCAAATTGTAAATTCACAGCACTTCAAATGAGTTTATTAGGACCAAGTTCCAAATGTTGATAAGGATTTTTAACGGTCCTCAACGAACATAAATCTAATTATTGATAACGAGTAAACTTTAGTCCTTTCACTTGTTTTTTTTTTTTATTGTAACATTTCTAGTTCTACGTGATTTCCCTCCTCCCAGTCACTGGTCACAGCTCGAAACTACTATCAACAAGCGCTCAAGCACCACCCGTCTACATTGACGGAGACCTAAACGGTTTCTTTTCAGTTAAGAGAACACAGAATTAAAACAAAAAACTCCCTAAACAGTAACGAACACAAAACGAATGAAAGAAGAAAATCATTCAAAGCCGCGGTGATATAACGGATTCCCTGAATGAGCTTTCTTATCGATATTAGATAATACACACAGTATTAGGATTGCGGGTTTAACAAAAGAAGTTTTATAGTCACAAACGGGTTTCATGAATCAGTGAAAAAATATATATTGAAAGGAATGTTGTAATGAGAAGCGAGGGAAAAATGCATCGCCCCAAAACCCGATTGCAGTTGTCATAAATACGTCACAATGCATGGCGAAATACACTTGCCGTTTCACTACAAACCACCGATTCCTTTGTGTGTGTGTTGTGTGTGTGTGCATATACATAAGACACACATTAACGCATAAGCTCACACGGAAAAAAAAAAATATATATATATATATATAAAGCAATTGCCAAATTTTGTCTAGTTTACCCCGAAACAAATTCATTGTAAGTTGCCCCCTTCGACCCGTTCCTGGTAAACGATTGCTTCACAAACATTTAAAACCCAGAAAAGTGGGGATCAACAGCTGACTGCAGCCGCATTGCAGTCGACCGAAGTATTTCAAGCGCATTGTTTTGCTTTAATAATTCTTAAGCAAGGCGAGATCCAAAATATTTCTATTAGGAACAAAGAGAGCAACAGGAAGTTGGTTTGGTGCTAAAGATAGGATAAACAATGCACGATATTTAAAAATGCTGGTAACATGAGTGTGTTTGCAGCGTTGAACAGTTCTGACAGGAAACGACTCCTCGGGTATAATGAGGGTACCAACAGGGAATATATTACAAAACAAGGGGAAAAAAACGGTTTAGAAAACAACAATCCTCACATATAATAGTAGAAAGGACTTGTTAATTAGTTGAGAGGATTTTTTAAAACAATTCCATTAGTTATAAAGTAATAGGCTGTCTTTGGAGACGATGATAGACAGAGCTAAAAGGGACAAAAGGTACAGAAAAAATATATTTCAAACGAAAGTTGAATTTATTTCTTGTGATTAAAGAAGACAGCTTTTCAAAAATTATTTGACTTTGCTGCAAGGAAAATATCTGAGGAGGCTAACAAGGAAAATACATTAGAATAGTAGTTGGGTTTTTTTACAGCAAGATATAGCAACAATTGAATGAAAATTCATTGCATTAACACCGAAAATAGTTTTGAAAGGAAATAAAGTGTCAACATGCAATCCACTTCAGAGAAATATCTTAAAAAACAGATACACGAGGAAAATGTAGCCAAACCAAAAAGAAATTATTTGGAGGTAGTTAAAACAATAAAAATTATTTGCTTGGAATGCTAATTGGGTATTTTTGAACTTGAACAAAGACAGTTGTAAGTAAATACGTGCGGTACCAGGAGGGGATTTTATATCATGTGTATTAGAGTGCAGGCTATTGCACACACACACAATTATATATATATATATATATATATATATATATATAACGACACGGTGAAATTGGAATAAGAATTAGACGTGCTGAAGATGAAATTCGTGGAATGGAAAAATTGTTGAATTTGTTAGAAAAATCATACAAGTTTCATAACATTAGCTAATAAAGTTGATGGGGAAAATGTATGAAAGTTGCTAATCTGACAATTAAAATGTAGAAAACTGAGGTGACTGCAAATTATAAGAGAGAAAGTTATGCGTTACATAGGATATTTTTATAGAAATAACTTTAACGTAATATTCTAGAGGCAGGCACTTGGAGACAAAAAGGATTTATTTACATCTGGGCCAAGACAAAGCTTTCTTCAATGAAAGTTATGTAAAAAAAATTTCAAACAACAATGAATATAACTTGTCCAGAATGTGAATATGAAAAGAAATGGTGAATTTTCAGTTAAAAAAAATTACAATTTCGAGAAATATTTTCAGAGAAACCTAAACTTTAAGTTTGAAAATCATAAACGAAAATATCTACAAAGAAATTAATTATATTAAATATTATTTCCTGACTTTTTATGTTGGGAATAGAAAAAGAAAATAGAAATAAAATGTTTAAAATAAAGTAAAATGTCTCACTTGTAACGAATTTTCGTAAGTCTCCGAAGAGAGACTTTAATTCTTATCTTTGTTTGCATGGATGGGCCAAAGGATTTCATCAAGTTGTTGCAACTTGTTCAGGTGCCCGATTGAAAACTGACAAAGGGGAGACAACAGCCTGTAATCCCTTCCCACTTAAAGTGGACTCGTCCGCCGTTCCACTTCCTTCTCCCCCTCCTCTCATCACAACATCCTTCTTCGCAGTTGTTGACAATTCTCCTTCCGGCTTGTCAAACTATTGTCAACGGTTCTTTTGTTAATTACCAACAAAAGACTCCAAACCCAATAAAAAAAACATATTAAATCGTACACATTCGATTAGATTTTCCTTCAAGCAGACATATTCGCCAATCGGGAATATTCGATCGGAGATGAGATCGATGAAAGAAACATTCAGTTAAATATTCTTATAAGAGAAAGGCTCTGGTATTTATAATAAATAAGAGAAAGATCTCTATGGAAATCTGACACCCGAGAACAGCTGAAATAGAAGAAATATTTAGGCAGAAAAACAAGTTTTATTGACAAACAATCGAAAGCTGTCGTTTTTATTTTTCCAATCACGGGAATGGAGTAACACTTCGATGAGGCATAATTTAAGCGAGTGTCAAGCGATTTCTTTTTTAAATTTAAACCATCAAACAGGTGATAAAGGTAATAAACGAAATCTAAAAATAAACAATAAAAAGACTGATTCATGTGACAACGGGAAAGGTATTGACGTTACCTGTAGAGGACTTCCAAAGCAGATTCGTGTTTGTCGACCGATTTGGCCATCATGGAATTTCTAAGCTTATTGAATTCATTCAGAGAACTATTATATTCGTTAACGTCAGCCGAACTAATCATATTTTCTATAAAAGTTCTCATAGGCTTCACTAAATCGACCTCGTAGGTCTTTTTCAGCTGGACACCCAGAAACGACGCCATCTTGGAATGCTGTCAGGCCGAACAATTTCGTCACTTCCGCTTCCGCTCAGAAAATTAATTTAACCAGACGAGAATAGGACAACCCCCCCCTCATCCCACCCCGCACACGCACACTAGGACAACCCCCCCCCCCCGAAGTTAAAGTCCGAAAGCGGACAAAAACCCCATCGGTTATATTTTTGGCAGAGGTGTATTATAAGCATCCCACTCCATTTTTTTAAAAAATTTCTTATTTATAGATTTCGATAACGGAGTTTCTGGTTCTGTCATTTTTTTTTGTTCTAAAATTCAATTTCGATCATGACGATGATGATAATGATGAATGACACCAGTTTGTTGCTGTTGGTGGTAGTAATGGTAATTTAATTGCTAGTAACAGTTTTGGCGGTGGTGATAGCGATGATGATGATGGTGGTGATGATGGTTGTGAGAATGGTGGTGATGATGATGATGATGACAAGCAATGTTTTTCACTTGTAAAACACATTTGAAGTTAATGCCTTCCTTTTTTATGTTAGAATTCAGAAAATATGTACATCTAATACTAAAGTCTCTCGTGTTCTGTTATTTTATTCTACTTATCTATTTTCGATTGAATATATTTTTGTATATTTAAAAATTGGAATTTTGGAAAACAAAAGTTTTCGCAATCGTCATTTCCGTTTTTGTTTATGTACACAATTTTTTTTTAATTAAAGGATTTGGCTGCTATTTCTAGCATGTGTAGAGACCTTCTAGGCTTAACTGAAAATCACCTACGCATGCGCAAATGAGTAAACGAGTTATAAACATCCGGAATATTGATGGGGTTGTGAAGGAGAGAGGGGGAAGGTTGTCATTTTTTTTTTTTTTTAAATTGAAAGTTTGGAAAAAAACATTTTTCATAATCATTATGTCCGTATTTATATACGTAGAATCCAAGTATACTTTTCGCAAAAAAAGAAGAAAAACAAATAAATAAATAAATGTTGTGAGTAGAAATGATTTAAATTTTGAACTGCCAATTTTTTGTCAGAATCGGAATCTCCGTTAACAAAAACGTCAGAATCTGAAAAAATTTTAGAAAATGGGTGCATCCTTATTGTACACCTCTCTGCCAAAATTATAACCAACGGGGTTTTGTCCGTTTTTGCACTTAGGAGGTTTTGTCCTAGGGGCTTTTGTCCAAATCTTTAACCAGATGCATTCATTCTATTAATATCTTTTCTTTTTTTTTTTTGGTAACTAACCAAGATTGTTTTCTTTCATAAACAAAGATAATTTATTTATCAGTAGCAAAAATCTCTGTGGAGTTTCAGAATAGCCTTCAAGACTTCATATATAAAAAAAAAAGATGATTAGGGGGGGAAATGTAGACAATTACAATCTTCTTTCACTTGCTTCAGTCATTAGACTACGGCCATGCTGGGGCATGGAAGAATTTAGTCAAGTAAATCAAACTCAGTGTTATTTCCTAAGTCTTGCACTTATTCTATTTGTCTCCTTTTACCAAGCCATTATGTTGCAGGGATGTAAACAAACCAAGGATGGTTGGGACAAACACAGACACACATTCTATATTTCCTTCTCTGGACATTTCCTTTCTCCTCTTTCTGATGAAGAACTATGCCCAAAATGTAAAAAAACTCACTCCACCCACTTTTACTTTCGTTGTTTTCTTATTTTTAATGTTCAGTTCTTAATTAAAAGAGTGTTGATGGAAGACCAGTGGTCACCCATGCATACCAGCTTCCTCTCTCCATGCCACTGATGTTATCCAAGGGAAAGGCAAAAGGGCCAATACAGCTTGGCACCAGTGATGTCACAACTCATTTCTACGGCTGAGCAAACTGGAGGAATGTGGAATAAAGTGTCTTGCTCAAGGACACAACACACATACACCGGTCAGAGAATTGAACTCACAATCTCATGATTGTGAGCCCAACACTAACCACTGAGCCAGCCATGGATATCTCTCTCTCTCTCTCTCTCTCTCTCTCTATATATATATATATATATATATATATATATATTTATATGTATATACAAGATAAGAAAATGGAGAAATACATCTAAATCAAATGTCATATACCAGATAATACTCAATCACATACTTTATTAAACCACCACATAAGAGACTGTAGGGATAAATATAAAAAGCAGAACAAATCAGTGTATATAAAGGAATGTACATGAAAAAGTGTACATAAAAGAGTAATGTTGTATAATATGTAGAATATATATAAAAGAGAATATAAATACAAGTAAATATATTTATATTTACATGTATTTGTATCTCTTTTATATATATTCTAATTATTATACAACATTACTCTTTTATATATATTCTACTTATTATACAACATTACTCTTTTATATATATTCTACTTATTATACAACATTACTCTTTTAGTGTACATAAAAGAGTAATGTTGTATAATAAGTAGAATATATATAAAAGAGTAATGTTGTATAATAATATATATATTCTACTTATTATACATCATTACTCTTTTATGTACACTTTTTTATGTACATTCCTTTATGTACACTGATTTGTTCTGCTTTTTATATTTAACCCTACAGTCTCTTATGTGGTGGTTTAATAAAGTATGTGATTGAGTATTATCTGGTATGTGACATTTGATTTAGATGTATTTCTCCATTTTCTTATCTTGTATTAGTAATTTGTGGTAAATCATTTTACCTTTGCCCATATAATACAGTAAATGAATTGATTGCATCGCAATCCTTAACATTTATGTATTAACTTTGTTGGGTACTTCACTAGCAGTATATTGGATATATGTTATCCCATAGAGGGTTGCATTTACAACCCCTATCTCAATTTGTATATATATATATATATATATATAAAATACTAAAATGGACAAGAACGCAAAACATCCACACAGTTAGGTGATACAAAAAAGGGACAACAAAACATCCAGATAGATGATACAAAGAAAACAAGGACGGGTCATTTGGAGTTTTCTTTCCTCAGTCGAGTTCCAGATTATCTTTGCAATTTCAGCTGGTTATACTCGAGATTGCTCCAATCTGGCCAGCCCCAAGGAAAAAACTAAGCTAAGAGCATTAGATTCCTTGGAAGAAAGCAGTGAATGTATATGAAAACAAGGACGAAAAAAAAACAGAGAATGTTACACAAATACAAATAACAGGACATAACAACAGGTGTCTTTCAACTATGGACAGATAAAATCTATAGAGGGTTTTATCAAGTAGCTAGCATGTAAAGACCGTTTAGGTAAAAATTAATACAAAGTATTTAATTTTATAAATATAATTATGATAAGGGCAACTATTGAGAAGTGCCACGTCTTCTTCTAACATGTGGCGCTACTCAGTAGTTGCTCCTATTATGATTATATATATATAACAGACCTCTGGAAGTATGCTGTGCATGAGAAGACCCGGCAGGACAAGTGAGACCATAACCCGTGGCCTCTACCTGGGATGTAGCCAGTCCACTTATGCATACCTTTCCTTCTTGGGACACAAAACTCTACTTTTGAAGACCTGTTGAGGCAAGTGAAAATCAAAATCAAAATCGGAATCGAAATCGATCAGCATCAATAGAAATTGCAGCTGTGATACCAGTGCCAGTGGCACGTAAAAAGCACCATCTGATTGTGGCCATTTGCCAGCCTCGTCTGGCACCTGTGCCGGCGGCACATAAAAGCACCCACTACACTCACGGAGTGGTTGGCGTTAGGAAGGGCCTTCAGCCGTAGAAACATTGCCAGATCAGACTGGGCTTGGTGCAGCCTTCTGGCTTCCCAGACCCCAATTGAAATGTCCAACCCAGGCCAGCATGGAAAGTGAACGCTAAATGATAATGATATATATTCAAACATTGGGCCTCACAGAGGCGAACTGGCTGAGTTCCTTTTGAATGTTGGGTCTCACAGAGACAATGACTGGGACTTTTGACATTATGTCATGCTTGAGAAAACCCATCAAGCCAAGCAAAATCACAGTCATGGCAGATACTGGTATCACGCAAATGGCACCCATGCTAGTGACACATAAAAGCACCCATTACACTCTCGGAGTGGTTGGAAGGGCATCCAGCCATAGAAAACCATTCCAAATCAGACTGGAGTGTGGTGTAGCCTTCTAGGCTTGCCAGCCCTGGTCAAAATATCCAACTCATGCCAGCATGGACAACAGATGTTAAATGATGATGATGATGATGACAATTATGTGTGTGTAAGGGGGGGGCAGTTTTTGTGTGTGTGGCGGATGTAGAGGTACAATAAACACTAGAAATATACAGAAAACAGACTCCATCAAATGCCAATGGGGATACCTAGAAGTAATTGATAGCTTTCATTATCTAGGTGACCAAGTCAGCAGTGGAGGTGAATGCTCTAAGGACATAGCTGCTTGAATGAGAATAG
>NC_043002.1:3736084-3738584 GCF_006345805.1 Octopus sinensis
TTCCTTGGTGAGACCTAGAGTTCGAAGGTCGTGCTTCACCACCTCGACCCAGGTTTTTTTGGGTCTACCTCTTCCACAGGTCCCCTCAACTGCCAGGGTGTGGCACTTTTTCACACACCTATCTTCATCCATTCTCGCTACATGACCATACCAGCGCAATCGTCTCTCTTGCACACAACATCTGATGCCTCTTAGGTCCAACTTTTCTCTCAAGGTACTTACACTATGTCGACTATGAACACTGACATTACACATCCAACGGAGCATACTAGCTTCATTTCTTGCGAGCTTACGTAAATCCTCAGCAGTCACAGCCCAAGTTTCACTACCATGTAGCATTGCTGTACGTACACATGCATCATACAGCCTGCCTTTTACTTTGAGCGAGAGGCCTTTTGTCACCAGTAGGGGTAAGAGCTCTCTAAACTTTGCCCAGGCTATTCTTACTCTAGCAGTTATACTTTCAGCACACCCGCCCCCACTACTGACTTGGTCACCTAGGTGGCGGAAGCTATCAACTACTTCTAGTTTTTCTCCCTGAAACGTGATAGAAGTTGGTCTCTGCATATTTTCAGAGTTTATTGCTCCTGAGCATCTGCCACAGATAAAAACTATTTTCCTAGTTAGTCTTCCTTTGACATTACTACATCTCTTATGTGTCCATAGCTTACATTTGGTGCATCTTATAGAGTTTCTACCTACGCCTTTTCTACAGATCGAGCAAGGCCATCTACCTGAAGGCGTTTGTGATTGGTCTACCTTCCTACTTATTAGGACTTTGGTTTTGGCTAGGTTGATTCTAAGGCCCTTCGATTCTAAACCGTGCTTCCACACCTGAAACTTCTCCTCCAGTTCTGATAGAGACTCAGCAATTAGAGCAAGGTCATCAGCATAGAGGAGCTCCCAGGGGCATCCAGTCTTGAATTCCTCCGTTATTGCCTGGAGGACTATGATAAATAGGAGGGGGCTGAGGACTGAACCTTGGTGGACCCCAACCCCTACCCTGAATTCTTCACTGTACTCGGTGCCAACCCTCACCTTACTAGCAGCGTCTCTGTACATGTCTTGTACAGCTCTCACTAACCATTCATCTATCCCTAGTTTCCTCATTGACCACCAGATAAGGGATTGGGGGACCCTGTCGAAGGCTTTCTCCATATCGACAAAAGCCAGGTATAGGGGTTTGTCTTTGGCTAGGTATTTCTCCTGCAGCTGTCTTACAAGGAAAATAGCATCAGTAGTACTTTTCCCTGGCACGAACCCAAACTGCATCTGATCTAAGCTAACTCTCTCTCTAATTTGTTGGGCTATAACCCTCTCCGTTACCTTCATATATACATATATATACATATATATACATTATATATATATATATATATATATACACACACACACATATATATATATATATATTACATTATATAATTAGGGCTTAGTAAATTAAATTACTTTGCCACATATATATATATATATACATATAGATATACAACGAGTTTCTTTCAATTACTGTCTACCAAATTCACTTACAAGTCTTTGATTTTGTTTGTTCTTTCTTGAGCCATGCCTGGCTCATAAGGGCCGGTTTCCTGGTTTCCTTGGCGTATAGGTTCCCCACCTGGACAGGATGCCGGTCTGTTGCAGGTGAGCTGCAAGATGCAGGAGGAAAGAGTGAGAGAGAAAGTTGTGGCAAAAGAGTCAGCAGAAGTTCACCATTACCTTCTGCCAGATCCATGTGGGGCTTAGGTGTTTCGCTCATAAACACACACATCACCCGGTCTGAGATTCGAACCCACGATCCCTCGACCGCGAGTCCACTGCTCTAACCACTAGGCCATGTGCCTCCACAAGTCTTTGATTGGCCTTAGGT
The DNA here is from genome assembly GCF_006345805.1 of Octopus sinensis. Taxonomy (NCBI): domain Eukaryota; kingdom Metazoa; phylum Mollusca; class Cephalopoda; order Octopoda; family Octopodidae; genus Octopus; species Octopus sinensis. The sequence goes on from NC_043002.1 coordinate 3,737,952, forward strand.
AATAGCAGAAGACACTTGCCCAAGGTACCACGCAGTGGGACTGAACCTAGGCTCGTGTGATTTGAAAGAAAACTTCTTCTCAATACACAGGGATAAACAAATACTTTCATAATTGAAACTCCCATTGTTTGAAATACAGGAATACTCTTCCCCCCCCCCCCGTAACGCAGTGACAGCTATTCCAAGATCTTCCATTATTTCTTCTTTCTTTCTTTCTTCTGTTAACATCTTCATATATTTTCAAGTCTTTTGTGTAGCAGTTTGTTGAAGACTGTGAACACTTCCTCGTGAACACAAACTATTCACTCCTACACTCTAACAACGCTGGGAAACCTCTGAATTCATAATTCCCAGATGAACCTTTACATGTAATTTTTTTCCCACTTAAGCATTGTTTTATCATCCAGTTACTCACTCACGTCTCAAGCAAAGTTAGGACAAACAACATCGAATAGATCACACAACGTGAAGCAGATCGCACTGCCCATTTCCAACATGGAAAACTTTTGTTCTACCTTGACCAAATTTCCATAATACTAAATGTTTTCTGAGGCACAAAGCCAGAAAGTTTAAGGGTCAGTGATTACTTGAAGCTATTGACTCTAGTACTTGACAGGTACTCTATTTTATTGA
>NC_043002.1:3741084-3786084 GCF_006345805.1 Octopus sinensis
ATGGGTTGGACAGTTTGACCAGTGCTGGCAAGCTGGAAGGCTGCACCAGGATCCAGTTTGATCTGGCATGGTTTTCTACAGCTGGAGCCCTTTCTAACACCAACCACTCTGAGAGTGTAATGGGTGTTTTTACATACCAGTGGCGGCGTTAATCTAATGTGTTAAACTTATCTTTATTTATGTATATCGAATTATACATAGAAGATATATACAAGATTTACACAGATATAAGAGTTAGAACTTGTGATCTGCCCGCGGACCTTTTTCTTAGAAAATTTTTGCCCAACACACTAAAAAGCTTCCCTGCCCCTGCTGTAAAGCATAATTTATACAGACAAGTGGGAAAGAGCAGAAATGAAATTGTTCCCTTCAAAAATCAAAACTCCATTTCGACATCTCCTGGGTACTGAAACTTGCTTAATAAATGAATACGTGTTTGTTTTTAATGAGTGAAGAAAAAAAATTGAAGAATATACAGATTGGTGCCAAAGTAGGTATACAGTTACGAAAAGAAGAAAACATGTACAATGCTCATTTATTTTTATTAAAAAAATTAAAATGTTACAATAAAAGTATTATTATAGTTATAATAAATGTATTATTATGATTAATGACACAGAAAATATCAAAAATGAGGCTAATTTAATGTGCTAATAATAATTTTAATGAATTAAAATTATAGGCGCAGGAGTGGCTGTGTGGTAAGTAGCTTGCTAACCAACCACATGGTTCCGGTTCAGTCCCACTGCGTGACATCTTGGACAAGTGTCTTCTGCTATAGCCCCGGGCTGACCAATGCCTTGTTAGTGGATTTGGTAGACGGAAACTGAAAGAAGCCTGTCGTATATATGTATATAAGTGTATATATGTATATAAGTGTGTGTATATGTTTGTGTGTCTGTGTTTGTCCTCCTAGCATTGCTTGACAACCGATGCTGGTGTGTTTATGTCCCCGTCACTTAGCGGTTCAGCAAAAGAGACCGATAGAATATGTACTGGGCTTACAAAGAATAAGTCCCGGGGTTGATTTGCTCGACTAAAGGCGGTGCTCCAGCATGGCCGCAGTCAAATGACTGAAACAAGTAAAAGAGTAAAAGAGTAAGTATCATAACATTGATGTGATACTGTATACGCTTAATTTTGCACCCCCCCCCATCATCATCGTCGTCGTCATCGTTTAACGTCTGCTTTCCATGCTGGCATGGGTTGGATGGTTTGACTGAGGGCTGGCAAGCCAGAAGGCTGCACCAGGCTCCAATGCGATCTGGCAAATTTCTACAGCTGGATGCCCTTCCTCCCAGCAACCTCTCCGAGATCGTAGTGGGTGCTTTTTACATGCCACTGGCACAAGGGCTAGTCAGGCAATACTGGTATCGACCATGCTTGAATGATGCTTTTTACATGCCACTAGCTCAGGACCAGTCAGGCGGCACTGGCAATGATCACACTCGAATGGTGCTTTAAGAAGTTTCGACATTCATGCTTTTGCAAATAATACTAGACCCACAAACAAATTGAAATAAATAGTTTCAGCTGGGAATTGAACCTAGATCAAGCTCTTTGTTTCAGCAAATGTTTACTGCTTGCTTTATAGCAACAATAAAATAAAATAATAATATCTTTTATTTTTTTTATCTTTCACTTGTTTCATTCATTAGATTGTGACCATGCTGGAGCACCTTGAAGAATTTTTAGTTGAATGAATTGATCCTGGTACTTATTTTAAAAAAAATCTGGTACTTATTCTATCAGTCTCTTTTGCCCAACTGCTAGGTTATTGAGATGTAAACACATCAATGCTGGTTATCCATCAGTGGTAGAGGACAAACACATACACACACATGCACACACCCACACATTTATATACAATGGGCTTCTTTCAGTTTCCATCTACCTAATCCACTCACAAGGCTTTGGTTGGCCTGGGGCAATAGTAGAAGACACTTGCCCAAGGTGCCACCCATTGGGACTGAACCCGGAACCATGTGGTTGAGAAACACAGCCATGCTTGTGCCTACTAATAATTAAAAAAGATTTTTTTTTCCCACAAGCACACCAAATATATTTTTTTCTAATCTAGGCACAAGGCCTGAAATTTTGGGGGACGGGGGCAGTCGATTAGATCAACCCCAGTACACAACTGCTACTTAATTTATCAACTCTGAAAGGATGAAAGGCAAAGTCAACCTCAGCGGAATTTGAACTTAGAACTTAAAAACAGACGAAATACTGCTAAGCTTTTCGCCCGACGTGCTAATGCTTCTGTCAGCGTGGCCCAAAAGTAGGTTTACAGTTATTCAACTAGATCTTTCACATTCGTATATTTACAGTTTAGATCTTAATTATAAAAAAATATGAAACCATTATTCTATGCTAATTTAGTTAATTGTAAGATAGAAATTTTAAAGTGCCTCCGTGGTAACTGTAAATCTGCTTTCGGGTCATCCTTTAATGATTCTATTCCCATAAAGAAAATATAAGCAGCAGACCAAAACCAGATAAAATCTACCAAATGATGTAATGATTGTTGGGTGTGTCTTAACCAGTCTGTTGACAATGTGCAAACATGCCTGGGCAGTGGTGGGGTTGCTGCTGCTGCTACTGTTGACAACAAAGAGAACTCATTTTTCAGCTCTAACAAGGGTAACCATGTATAACAGCCCCACACAAAACCCTGATAATAATGGCTGTAAACGAAGAAAAAAGACAGAAATATTTGCTTTCCATTCTACTGTATTCATTGCTCCCTATTTTTTAAATAGAAAACTCTCACCCAATCCCTTGAAAGCTTTGCTCATGTTTTCTTTCAAGGAAGCTAACTTTGCTCCACAAAGAAGGAAGGCAACCAGCTTTCAAGGGATTGGTTGAGAGTTTTCTATTCAAAAAATAGAGAACAATGGAACATGTGTACTTAGTGCAGAATACAGTAGAATGGAAAGCAAATTGAACATTTTTGTTACCATTTTTCAGTTGAAACAAACTGCCTTCGTTTCAGTTAATTCTGAAAGTAATGGAGAATTTAGATATTATTAATGTGATGTTTGGAAAGCAGCAAGCTGGCAGCATCATTACTGCATTGGAAGGAATGCTTTGGGCTTTGTCTCCTGAGTTCAAACGCTGCTGAGAGTGAGCAGGGGTGGGGAGGAGTTGCTTTTTAATTAAGTACCATTGAGCATGGCGGTTGAGAACATCAGCTTACCCTAACCCCTAAAATTGGTAACCTTGGGTGAAAATATTTAGTGTTTGGAACATAAATAAACATGAAATGTTGATGGCAGATTTAAATTTAGATCCCTTTAAAATAAAAATAATTTGAATCACAGAATCAGGGACAATCTCAGATGGGGGTTGGTATTGAAAGAATTAAAGAATTTAAAGATTCAGATGTAAATAATGAGAATAGCTTTCTACAATTATTTTCAATTGTTAGCACCCACTACACTCTCGGAGTGGTTGGCATTAGGAAGGGCATCTAGCTGTAGAAAGACTGCCAGATCAGACTGGTGCCTGGTGCAGCCATCTGATTCGCCAGTCCTCAGTCAAATCATTCAACCCATGCTAGCATGGAAAGCAGACGTTAAACGATGATGAGGATATATATATCTCACTGCATATCTTTCGTGTCTTCCCTGTAGGAAGTAGAGCCTTAGTTCTTTTAGTTCATCTGTTGTACCAAGTGAATCTATTTTGCACAGGAGCATTGGATTGCCTCTAGTTCTGTAGTTCTGCCGTTAGTTTGATGCTTCATGGCAACCATAAGAGGGAATAGAATTCCATGTGACTGAAAAGGAATGCTCTTCATAGGAGCAACATTTTTTCCTGTTTTGAATGATATCAGAATCCAGGCAATAAATCACCTGCACGGGGTTGCCATCTTAGTAATATACACACATAATGATGCATCATTACTCATGTAGATTCACAGGCCATGCACTGACAGTAGCTCCAGAGTTGCAATAGGTCCTGGTCTTGCGTACAATGCTTGTGGTGTGATAGTAGAAGCTCAAAACTTCTCAGCACTGAACTGCATGTTATTTAAATCAACTAATTTGCATATTGTATTGAAGTCTTTCTGCAGTTTTAGGGACCACCAGGCTCCTTGACTGCCATTGCAAGTGACTAGCTGTATGATTGAAGACATGTCTGACAAAGTCACCATGAACAGTAATGGTCTCAATACAGTTACCTGAGGGACTTTGCTTAATATTGATATCTCCTCAGGGCCAGCTAAAGGTACCGGTACCTTAGGCAGTTGCCTGGGGTGCCATCTGCTTTTTAGTCTACATTTTCATCTCCTTGTGAAATTTTTAGAAAATTATACTAGTAAGGATGCTAAGGTTCAGCTTGCCTGGGGTGCCAGCATCCCTAGGGCTGGCCCCGAGTCTAACTAGTATCTTTTGAAAAGTGTTTTCTCAAGTTTCCCGATGATACTAAGACTATGCAGTTTGGGACACCCTCCTTTGATTGACTTTGTCAAAGGCCTTGGCAAAGAAGAGGTATGTCACATATCTAGAGTCATTTCTTCAGAACCCAGTCATAATGCCACAGTAGTTGTATAAGGCAGTTCCTGCTTGCATGGAAGCTCTTTCGGAAGCACTCCGTCAGTTACGACGATGAGGGTTCTGGTTGATCCGAATCAACGGAACAACCTGCTCGTGAAATTAACGTGTAAGTGGCTGAGCACTCCACAGACACGTGTGCCCTTAACGTAGTTCTTGTCACAGAGAGTGATAAGGCCGGCCCCTTGAAATACAGGTACAACAGAAACAGGAAGTAAGAGTGGGAGAAAGTTGTGGTGAAAGAGTACAGCAGGGATCACCACCATCCCCTGCCGGAGCCTCGTGGAGCCTTTTAGGTGTTTTCACTCAATAAACACTCACAACGCCCGGTCTGGGAATCGAAACCGCGATCCTATGACCGCGAGTCCGCTGCCCTAACCACTGGGCCATTGCGCCTCCACAGCATGGAAGCTACTTATTCTTCAAATATGTAGAATTAAACAGAAAAGAAAGAGAACTTTTATTGATTTTTCTTTTTAACGTTTCTTTATTTCTTTTTTTTTTCTTAAGACAAAAACATTAACTTAAATATTACAGCACTGCGCGAAATCTACTGAAAATTCCTGAGAAACCATAGCAATACATTAATGAACAGAACACAGAGATTATGTGGCAAACAAAGGGATTGCATAAAACCGACCAATTGTGCTGCTGCTTTGCTGTCATGTGACAAAGAATACAATAAACATTGTTGAGTAACCAAGACACTGGAGCGATTGGTGAGGGAAGAAGAGAGAAAAACGACCAGTCATGGCTCTAATTCATTGTGATGTAACAGAAATCACAGGGACACTGTTTTGAAAAGAATCAAATTATAATAATTTAAGCAATGAACCAGACTTTTGACGAAAATGTCTACTTAATCATGTGAATAAAAAACAACTTGAATTAGTTCGTGTTAAAGAAATAATCAAAGTCTTCTCAGAAAAAATTGTTTCTTTTTAATCTTTCTCACAAATGTTTCTAATCTAACATCTGTTAGTTTTCTGTGAAAATAAAATTAAACACAAACAATGTTTGTCAATGAACAAGGCACAAATGTGAGTGTGTGGTTAAGAAGCTTGCTTTGTAACCATGTAGTTTTGGGTTCAATCCCACTGTATGGCATCTGGGGCAAGTGTCTTCTATTATAGCCCCAGGCTGATCAATGCCTTGTGAGTGAATTTGGTTGTTGGAAACTGTGTGGAAGCATGTGGTATATTTATGTGTGTGTGACTGTATTTATGTTTGTTTCTTCTCACTGCTTGCAGCAGGTGTTGGTTTGTTTACATTCCTGTAATATAGCAGTTTGGCAAAATAGACCAATAAAATAAGCCCTGGACTCTAAAAGAAATAAATGCAGTGCTTGATTTGTTTGACTAATGGTAATGCCCCAGCAAGGCCACAGTCCAATCACTGAAATGGGTGAAAGGTGGAAAAAGAAGTTTTTCCATTTCCTTACCATTTTTGTCATCATACCTTTTTAATTAATTGTTAATTATAAACTCAGTAATCTAACTACGGTTATCGTAAATACTGTATGATGCACACAAATTCAGAGTTGGTTCTCAAAGAAGGTCATCTGCGGAGAAGAAAACCTTCATTTCCTGTCATTCTTCACCAGGGTTGGCCCTAGGGTTGCTGGCGCCCCAGGCAAGCTGAACTTCGGTGTGTACAAGCTGACAGTCGTAGAAATTTCCTTGTCTTTGTCATGCCCTCCTTGGCACCCCAGATGACTGCCTGAGTTGCCGGTACCATGAGCTGGCCCTGCTCTCATGAATGGGCTGGGGTTTTTGTTTTCTCTTACTATTATTGTGTCTCTGAGTTTGCCAAGTCTGAACAACCTGTAATGACATTCAGAAGGAACCTCTCGATGGTGATTTTAATTTTCTGATAACTGAGACAAAAGACTTTTATTGATGTAGTCATAGATTTTAAAACATAATCCACCATTTTCAAGTTAAATTTTAAACAGGTAAGATGTTAAGCAGGTGAGATTTCATACACCTAACATGACAAACCCAACATCATCAGATAAGTGGTATTTCACATGGCCTTCTGCTGCCCTGAGACTTGTCTTTTTATATCTGATGTAAAAGCATTCTTAAAAAGTAAAATCTACAAAGTGGCCTTTGGCTGAAACTTCGTTGAATGTTTTTCAAACAAAGTTCAATAAACTGCTTTACGAGGTCACCATTAATTTCTTGAATTTTCAACTTTGTCAAAACTGGGTTTTCAGTCATACACACACACACACACACTCTCTCTCTCTCTCTCTCTCTCTCTCTCTCTCTCTCTCTCTCCACCTCCATATTATGTATTTTAATACTTTTGTCACAACCTGTACTTAACACAACAAAGCTTATACAAAGCTTTACATTTTACTTTTGACAATCTTTTTCTAAAAGAAGTGAAATCGGTCAAGTGAATAAACATCTTTAAAATAGCATTTTCAAACCTTCTTTCATATATATATATATATATATATATATATATATACATAGGCGCAGGAGTGGCTGTGTGGTAAGTGGCTTGCTTGCCAACCACATGGTTCCGGGTTCAGTCCCACTGCGTGGCACCTTAGGCAAGTGTCTTCTGCTATGGCCTCGGGCTGACCAATGCCTTGTGGGTGGATTTGGTGGACGGAGGCTGAGGGAGGCCTATCGTGTATGTGTATGTGTGTGTATGTGTTTGTCCCCCTGGCGTTGCTTGACGGCCGATGCTGGTGTGTTTGTGTCCCCGTTACTTGGCGGTTCGGCAGGGGAGACCGATGGAGTAGGTGCTGGGCTTACAGAAGAGTGGGTCCCGGGGTCGAGTTGCTCGACTAAAGGCGGTGCTCCAGCATGGCCGCAGTCAAATGACTGAAACAAGTAAAAGAGTAAAAGAGTAAGAGTATATATAATAATAATAATAATAATAATAATAATAATATGAGGGAATATTATTCCCTCATATTATTATTCCAAATATATACATTTTATTTATTATTTTGCACATTACTTAATCATTGTTATATGTTTTATCTTATATTTAATCTTTCTATAATATGTAATTTTTCTAAATGGTATAATTTAATTTTTCATTATTGAATTGATAAAAGGTGTTTTTTTTTCTAATATATATATACACATATAATATACAAATACGCATACATTTGTGTGTGTCTGTCTGTCTTTCTTTCCCAACACTGTTTGACAACCGGTGTTCAGTTGTTTACGGCCACATAACTTATAGGTTCGGCAAACGAGACCAATGAAATAAGTACCAGGGTTCAAAATAATAAGTACCGGAGTCGATTTGTTCAGCTAAACCCTTCAAGGGGGTGCCCCAGCATGGCCGCAGTGCAGTGACCGAAACAAACGAAAAAGAAAATAAAAGGCGCAGGAGTGGCTGTGTGGTAAGTAGCTTGCTTACCAACCATGTGGTTCCGAGTTCAGTCCCACTAAGTGATAGCTTGGGTGTCTTATACTAAAGCCTCGGGCCGACCAAAGCCTTGAGTGGGATTTGGGAAATGGAAACTGAAAGAAGCCTGTCGTGTATATATGTGTGTGTGCGCGTGTGTGTGTGCCCCCACCATCGCTTGATAACCGTTGTTGGTGAGTTTACGTCCTCGTAACTTAGCGGTTCGGCAAAAGAAACAACCGATAGAACAAGTACTAGGCTAAGAATAAATCCTTGGGTCAATTTGCTCGACTAAAGACGGTGCTCCAGCATGGCCGCAGTCAAATGACTGAAACAAGATATACACTCACGTGTGTGGGTGGGGGTGGAGGTGTTTGTGTGTGTGTGTTTGTGTGTGTTTGTGTGTCTGTGCCTGTGTATCTATAAATATAGTCCTACATACACGAGTAACCAGAAATATGCGCAATTATGCAACTGTATGACAATGAAGTGTTTTGCGTGGGACGAATTACAATCTTTATCGTCGTTGTCGTTTATCGTTGTGTATTGTCGGTTTGTTCTTTCTTAATAAAGGCCACCGTATCTTATTGTAAGGAAGAAGAGAGTATCGTAGTGGTAGGGCGAAACTTTCATTCAAAATGTATAAAAACGGATGAATGTCCCTCGACTTCAAAAGGCAAAATGTTTTCATGGCTTATACATGCTGCCTTTGATCTTTTAAAACAAAGCTATGGCATTTTTATTCCGCTTGTAATATCGACCTGTAGCATGTTGCCAATACTTTTAGCGCTTCAATGTAGCAGAGAGATGAGACAGATATTGTTGTTGCTGGGTTAATAAATAGAGCTCGTCTGTCTTTGTGTTCTGAGTTCAAATTCCGCCGAGGTCGACTTTGCTTTTCATCCTTTCGGAGTCGATAAAGTACCAGTTGTGTACTAGAGTCGATCTAATCGACTGGCCCCTTCCCCCAAATTTCCGGGCCTTGTACCTAGAGTAGAAAAGTATGAATAAATAGAGCCCCTGGAAAGGGTGCGTGGCTTCTAACCAGAAAGTTTCCGGTTCAGTTCCACTGCTCAGCTCCTTGTGAATGAAATTGTCAGATGGAAACTGAAAACTCGTCTACACACACACACACACACACGCGCGCGCGCGCGCGCGCACACACGCACGCACTCATACACACATTTATGTACATGTGTGTGTGTGTTTGGCCCCGCCACCGTTTGACAACTGGTGTCCGTTCGCTTATGTCCCACTAAATAGTTCACGAAAAGAGGCCGACAGAAAAAAAAACACAAGACTTGGAAGAATAAATATTTGTATCCATTTGTTCTACCAAATCCACCCACAAGGCATTGGTCGGCCCGAGACCATAGCAGAAGACACTTGCCCAAGGTGCCACGCAGTGGGACTGAACCCGGAACCATGTGGTTGGCAAGCAAGCCACTTACCACACAGCCACTCTTGCGCCTATATATATACATATATGAAAGAAGGTTTGAAAATACAATTTTAAAGATGTTTATTCACTTGACCGGTTTTCACTTTTTAGAAAAAGATTGTCAAAAGTAAAATGTAAAGCTTTGTATAAGCTTTGTTGCGTTAAGTACCGGTTGTAACAAAAGTATTAAAATACATAAATGACTGAAACAAGTAATAGATTAAATATACTGCCCACCCCTCCCCCGTATGCAGTTACTTAAAAGAGAAAAGATCGGCTGGACTAGACATCATTGAATGTCGTCTGTTATATAAGGAGCGACAGCAAATTCCTCTTCTATTGAATGTAAAGCTGCTCGGGATTGTTTCGTGAGTCAACGGAGCAATCTCAATACACATGACTGAACCCGGAACCATGTGGTTGGTTAGCAAGCTACTTACCACACAGCCACTCCTGCGCCTATATATATATATATATATATATAAATAATATATATGCATATGTGTGTGTGTGTGTGTGTGTGTATATGTATACCTGTGTGCCATCAGAAAAATCAGCAAATTGGGTCAATGGGTTCCTCACAAAATGTCCAAGTCTAATCGCGCCCAGAGAGTGAATGTGTGCTCCTCTTTGCTGTCAGGTCTCATGAATGAACCTTTTTTGGACTGAATAGTGACTGGTGACGAAAAATGGGTTCTCTATAAAAATGTCAAGCACCATGGGTAAGAAAAGGAGAAACACTGGCACCCCAGGTCCTCACCCATGTAAGGTGTTGTTATCTGTTTTGTAGGGCATGAAAGGTTTAGTGCACTTTGAACTTTTAAACCCAAACCAAACAATAACAAAGGAGAGCTACTGTGAGCAGCTTGAGTGGCTTAAGTCAGCGCTAGAAGAAAAATGACCATCTTTGGTTTCAAGACAAAAGGTGTTCTTTCATCAGGATAATGCTTGGCCACATACAGTGAGGATGGCATTCCAAAGGTTGAAGCATTTTGAATGGGAAACGATGCTCCACCCACCATATTCACTGGACATTGCCCCCAAATCATTTAGACAGAAAAAATATGAATTCTGTAAATGAGATCAGAACAATACTGGAGGAGTATTTTTTGTCATAGACGAGTGAATTTTGGAAGAGGGGCCTTGCAAGTCTACCAGATAGATGGAAGAGCATTGTAGAAAATGAAGGGGAGTATGTTTTAGATTAAAAAAGATATTTATCTTAATTTTGAAAAATAAAAGAAGTATAAAAAAACTGCATTATTTATGGGACGACCCAATATATGTGTATATATATATATACCGGAGTAAACACATAAATGTGAAACAAGGTGGAAAAAAGAGTACTCAAATACCAGTGGTAGAGAAATATGCTTTATTTAAAGCAGTAGAAAATTCAACAAAAATTCAACAAAACAGGTTTTGTTGAATTTTCTGCTGCTTTAAATAAAGTATATATATATATATATATATATATATATATATATACACACACATAAATACGTGTGTGTATCCGTAAACATCTTTATTTTTTGCTGAGTCTTGACTTATAGTTAATAGATAGATAGTCTTCCATAAGTAAATGCCCCGAACAGTCTTTATAGAAACCACCTAATAAGTAATTAATTAAGTACATGAATGAATATGAAACTAATTCTATGTAGTCTTTCCTTTTTAATGTTTATAATTGGATAAATATACACATTTTACCTATTTTGGTTATGATATCATTCTTGGAAATCTTAAATTTTATCTTTATACAACATAACAATATTGTTTACAAACAATCCCCCCTAGTACCTCATGATAAAATTTCCTCTGTATTAACATCATAGGTTTTATTAGCGTCTTGCCCCTTTGACTGGTAATTAACATCATGATGTAGAGTCTTTCCCTACCCAACCTCCTTTATAGACAGTTACTCTATACCCAGTTTACTGCTCCTAATATCTTGACAATATTTATGACAATACCTAGCCATGAGCTGTCAACTCACTCTTGCCCTTCATTCCAAACAGATACAGTCCTTTAGTCTTAGATACAGTAGTTGATAAAAAGACAAATAAATTAGAAATGAACCACAATCCTTTACAAGCTATGACCCCAGTAAGCTTCACGCCTTTCTTGGAAGTGGAGTATATTCTTAGCTACAATAGCAACAACATGGATTTCTCCCATCTTCTTGCTCTGTTAAAGTATTTGAGTAAAATTATATTAAGGTGTCCAACTGGTTAAGATTCAATTTATTTGTGCAGCTGATGATAGCCCTGCATTTAAATTGATGTAATGATTGCACCATTCAATGAAATGGAGCTGCTTGAAACGGTCATACTGCATCACTTCTTGATATCCTGCTGCTTGTAACCACATGTGAATCATTGGCAATTTTCTTCTTCTGTCTTCCTTTCTATTAGATTTTCCTCTGTTTCCAAAGAAGATCGTTTGCTCGAAATATTAAACCATCTTTCTTTCCTTCCCTGGGCGTCTGCTAATACTTTATATGTGCCATGTCTTCGTGTTGGGTTTTTTTGTGCTTGTTCTTCTTTTTGGGATTTAATATATATATATATATATATACAGAGAGAGAGAGAGAGAGAAGAGAGAGAGAGAGAGAGAGAGAGAGAGAGACAGGGGCAATTATGTGGATACACAAATTACATATATTAAATATAACATAATAGTTCAGATACAAAATGCAAAATGTGCATCTACGTATGATGCAAAAACAAGAGAAAGCAAAAGGTGGAGACTTTCATATGTGGCTGTGTGGTAAGAAGCTTGCTTCCCAACCACTTAGTTCTGGGTTCAGTCCCACTGCGTGACACCTTGGGCAAGTGTCTTCTACTATAGCTTCAGGCTAACCAAAGCTGTGTGAGTAGATTTGGTAGATGGAAACTAAAAGAACCCTGTCGTATATATATATATTATATATATATATATATATATATATATATATATATATATGTATGTATATATATGTGTGTGTGTGTGTGTGTGTGTGTGTGTGTGTGTGCGTGCGTGCATGTGTGTGTGTATGTATGTATGTATTTGCTTGTGTGTTTGTGTTTGTCCCCTGCCATCGCTTGACAACCGATGCTGGTATGTTTTTGTCCCCATAACTTAGCGGTTTGGCAAAAGAAACAAATAGAATAAGTACTAGTCTTACAAAGAATAAGTCCTGGGGTCGATTTTTTTTACTAATACCCTTTAAAGCGGTGCTCCAGCATGGTCGCAGTCAAATGACTGAAACACATAAAAGAGTAAAAGTATAAATATATAGATATTGATATTAACAGATCCAACTCACACCGAATACAAAGAATTATGTTATAAGTCCTACAGCTGTTTCGATTCATAACTCCTGGTACTTATTCTATTGGTGTAGACTTTGCTATATGCAGCTTTCCATGCCAGAATATTGCCTTCTTTGAGTTGGTGCCTCGTGCACTGATCACAATAGGTATCACACTTGTGAGACTCTAAACAAGCGTTTCACTTCCAATGCTAGGTTTTTGGTAATTCTTAACTTTCTTGATCTCTGTCTTCTGGTCTGCAGGTATAGCCATGTCAACAAGGGTCCATTCTTTGGACTCCCTCTTTGGGAGGGTCATATCTGGTCAGTTATGTTGCAGCTCCTTATCTGTGTAGATTGGTGTATCCCGCATGAGTTTCACTCGATCCCTGTCCGGCAAATGTTGGTGCTCCTACCACCTGTCAGAGCATTCTGTCCCCTACTTCCTGCTCAACTCCCAGTGTATTCACACTGCCATTTTGTCATGTCCTCTTTTGTACTCCTTTGGGGCCAGTTTTCACCGTTCACTAATTACATATCCAACTGTCTCAGACGACCCCCCCCCCCCATAGTCTACGCAAAGGTGATACTGCTGTCTTATCAATGCTTGATGGAATTGGTTTGTAAAGCTTGTCCTTGAGCAGCAAGGATTGGTCCTTCTGTCTCCTTCTTTCAAAACTTATTTCTAAACCATCTCCACGATTCTTCATCAGCTTCATCCAATTTTTGCTGGAATAACTCTCTATGTAAGACTTTTTCGTTCCAATTTATGATCTTTTCTTATTTTGTGCTCCTTATTTTGTGCTCCTTATTTTGTGTTCCTGGTATATATCACTGTTGTCACTGACCCCTTCTCACTCACTGCAACCTGCAACATTCTTTCATCACTGTTCCTCAGACAGGCATGCAAAGACTTGATCTCCTTCATAACACCAACCTCTATTCCGGCCAATTTATTCGACTAAAGGCGATGCTCCAGCATGGCCTCAGTCAAATGACTGAAACAAGTAAAAGAGTCAAAAATCAACGTTCATCACCTTCTCACGTCTCCAGTTACTCTTTCTCTGCTCAGTTTCGACATTCAACAACTGTGAATGCGACCATTTCTTCTCTTTCACTGCACATCCTACCAATTCCTGTCAATATTTTCCTTGTCAATGACTTTCCACATGTTGCAGTGCTTGTTCCTGTGTGACCAGAATATTCCTTCTTCAACCAGTCCCAGCTTTTCTCTCCTCAAAATTCGTCTGTAGCTACAAGGAATTTGCCGTGGAAATGTTTACAGTTCTATATTTAAGAGATGAGGAATTATTTACATTTGACGGATATTTGTCCTCATCTTGCCCACGGGTATATGGCGTAGTGGTTAAAAGCACAGGCTACTAACCCCAAGATTCCAAGTTCAATTTCAGGCAATGACCTGAATAATAATAATAATAATAATAATAATAATAATAATAATAACAACAACAACATTGTAAAATACCTTAGAATTGAGAACCCAGGTTCGAAATTTCCCCTGAAGGCTGGAGGGTATATCAGCCAAAATCTTGTGTTAACAACAAACAAGATGAGGACAAATATCCGTCAAATGTAAATAATGTATGGAAATGTTTGTTGTTACAGGACCTTTCCCTTTCATGTTGTAAATCTTCTCTTTCCCATCATTAAGGGTATTTTCCTTTTTTTACTGGCTTAATTACTTTCCATTGTTTTTGTGGATATAATTTTTGAGATTGGCAACCTCCATATTCACACAATTCCCAGCACTATCAACGTCGTCACCACCACCACCACCACCACCACCACCACCACCATCATCATCATCATCATCATCATAGTTGTCTTGTCATTGTCGTCATGATCATCAAGGTGTTGAGTTAGCCGAATCATTAATTAACGTGCCAGACAAAATACTTCTAGGCATTTCATCCAATTTCATATTCTGAAATTGCATAAAAAATTGGATGAAGTCCTTTGGCAGCTTTGCTGATTTGGGGCAAGTTGGTAGGAGGTCAAAAAATAAAAAAACAAAATGGTCAATAATTATTTACAAAGAAAAGATTTTTTTAATCTCTTCCCTGTATGCGGTAGTAATCAAATCATAGCATCTCTTCATTCTTTCTCCTCACAGGAATCATCAAACCGTAGACCTACTCAACCCTCACATACAGGGACCTCAAAAACATCCTTCAATGAGGGCATGACATCCTAGTTTTGTTTGACAATTACAACGAATATGAAAGAAACAGTCTCTACTCTACCACTCCTTCCCTCTAGAAACAAATAACAACAAAAAGAAATCACTAGAGACATTAAACTTTGTAATCTACACTGATCTCTCATGTTAACCCAGGTATTGTCTTGTCAAAACGGCATTCCAAAAGCACAGAAAATACTTGAGTCCTTGAGAGAATTTAGCTAAAACCTTCTTAAAAGTACAACTCGCATATTTGTGACGTGTTGTGTAGATGTAATCTAGGATGGTTACATGTGTTGCTATGCATGAAATCTTTCTAAGATCCAAGATAATAATCAATAAAGTAAGCACAAGACCAGAAGTTTAGTGGGGAGACACAGTTCGTCAAATCTACCCCAGTACTTGAATGGGGCTTTATTTTCACTGACCTTGGAAGAATGAAGTCAAAATTCACCCCAAATGGATTTGAACTGAGAATGCGAAGTGCTAGAACATATAAATACAAGATATTATACTCAGCACTTAACCAATTCTGATAATCTCAAAGATGATTGCTATGGAAACGGTCAGCATCACCCTTGATGTGCTCTTAATCAGTCACATCTGTCTTTATTCATGGGAGGTCAATCCCCTACACTTTGATTCTATAATAAATAATGGATGTCAAAGACAGAAAATAAAGTCGTGACTCACCAAACAATTTTTTTTATTCCATCCCTAAATTCTTTCATGTGATATGTTTAACAATTTCCTGAAACATCCTTTGGTAATTTATTATGGCACTCCCCTCGCTAGCTTTATATGGAACTATTAATTACCAACATTGACATTTCAGAGTATTTTAAAACTCCTTTACACGCACTGACAGTCACTACTTGAACTTTTTCACAACCATACTGTTGAAATATATTGCTTATGTGTATCAAATAATTTTTGGAAATATTGAAGAAGTTGGTGAAATTTTAGTGTTTGAAGCTTAACTTTACAAAAGGATCTCACAGAAAATTATGATGAGAGGTGTGTGTCCCCCTGGTTGAAATACAATTTTTTTGTTTTTCATTAATTTTGTAAATAATGAAGAATTTCATAAAATAGCTTTACTGTTATTAAGCTGATTTAACAGGGATTCGAAACCCAACTGCTAAATACTTGATCACACACTACAAGCGAACCACCACAGTTTCACCTGATCATTCTATAAATTGACCAGTGAGGGTGAGGCTGTGGCGTGAACTGGTCTTCTTGAATCGACTTTTCATCACATAAAACTGTTTTATAAATACTGCTTTATAAAACTGTAACTCATGGCAGACTGACTCACATGCTTCTAATCTTATCACGCAGATGGCCATTGGGTTGCTGACGGTACAGATTGCTTCAGAGATTTGTGCTGATGACTTCATGTATTTTTTAATTGGTTGCACAATGTCACACAGATTAGCTTTCTGCATTTTCAAGGCAGTTTTTTCTCCTCTTATTCAGCAATTATTCATATTGTTCATAATAAGTCGATAACACCAAATATATTTATGTCCAGGAATAAATATTACTATTTTACTTGTTTCAATCAATTTTTAAATTTGGCACATTAATGTAGTTTTCGAAGCTGAATTGCTAGAGTTATTTCAATTTTTTTCCAGAAAAATGTTTTTAAAATGTTATAGAGGTTTAAAGTTTGATCATTTTCACCCATTCATGAAACAGGATTTGGGAGCTGTCATTTTGTGTGACTGCACATTTTGTCAACATCCTGAAAATAGCACTTGTGTTATTATATGAAACCATAATCAAATGAATTACACATGACATTTGACCCCTCAAATTTTTTTTCAATTTTTTTGATTTTTCAGAAAAAGTTTTGCGAATTTCTATATTACGTGCAGGACTTCATACAATTATATAAAAAAAAAAAAATGTTGAGGTGGGTGGTTTAAGGTCTATTTAGCTGTTATTTTTAGCACATCTCACAACCACCTCAATGACTAAAACCAAGTAAACAACACGTCCTGGGATCGATGTAGTCGATTAAAAGCAGTGCTCCAGCATGGCCGCAGTCAAATGACTGAAACAGATGAAAGAAAAAATATATATGTATATATATATATATATATATATATATATATATATATATATATATATATATATATATATAGTTAATCCAAACAAGAAAACACAGAAAAAAAGAGAAAAAAAAGAGAAAAAAACACAGCAACGCAGGACGTGGAACAATTAAAGTATTATTGACGCTCAGGAAAGAAGGGAAGGAGGGTTAACGTTTCGAGCGGAGCTCTTCGTCGGAAACAAGGAGAAGGAAAGATCCCAAAGAGGAAGACAGAGGAGACAATATTTGAGCTGGTGGTGCTTAAGGGATCACATGTTGAAAGAACAGAATTTGAAGGTAGTGAAAAATGGTTTTATAATGCAAGAGAGTTCCAAAAAAGGGAATGCCTGTGTGTGTTGTGTGTGTGCAAGATGACAAGTGTGTTTGTGCGTGCGTGTGTGTGTGTGTATTTTTTGGTGAATAAAGGTAATGACAAAGCCAGCTGTGGTGATGACTGCTAGCTGTTTGTGTCAAGCTAGGTCAAAGCCAGGTCAAAAAACATCATAGTGTGTGTGTGTTTGTAGTGTGTGTGTGTGTGCATATATATATATACAAGGGTTTGGTCGGCCTGAGGCTATAGCGGAAGGCACCTACCCAAAGTGTCATGCAATGGGACTGAACCCGGATCTAATATGGTCGGGAAGCAAGCTTCTGGATCTTTTCGGTTTGAACGGCAGTTTTTAACATAATTTCTAGGTAACTAAAAAATTTTAAACTTCGTATACTGGTAGAATGTGTTTATAAAACATCATTTTCTCTTGGCTTTATTGAGAAAATTCTATAGTTTGTAAGATATTTGTTCTTTTTTTTCTTCAATTTCTGCAATTTCAGCCAATCAATGACGTCCTTTGAGGTAAAAAACATTCTGTGCTGTATGAATATGTCCCTCGTTTAAGAAACAGATTGGGTTTATTTACATTTCTGAAGAAAAGAAGATACCATTCCCCCCACCCCTAACCCTAACCCTAACCCTAAAACAGATTGAAATGCAATAGATCGATACTAGGGTCATAATTATGGGTGACAATTTCAAATGACACCGCTAGAAAAACCTGCCGTTCAAACCGAAAAGATCCAAGCTTCTTACCACACAGCCAAACCTGCACTAAGAAGAAATCGAATCCAGGTAAAAAAAAAAAGAAAGACACAGGTAAAAAAAAAAGTCACAGGGGTTTTGTCCCGGGAGGGGGCTTGTACTAGGGGTGTTTTGTCCGGATCCCATAAATTAATTGTGACTTTTTTTTCGCGTGATTTTTTTTCCTTGCCAAAATTGTGAACTTTATTACCGTGACATTTTTTCCCCTCTAACTTTATTACTGGTCACCACAAATTAATTGTGACTTCTTTGTCTGTTACTTTATTACCAGTCACCAAAAAATCTTATCGCAGATGAAAAACTGGAAATAAAAATTAATAACAATAAAATTAAATAACATTTCATTCATTATCATAGGCGCAGGAGTGGCTGTGTGGTAAGTAGCTTGTTTACCAACCACATAGTTCCGGGTTCAGTCCCACTGCGTGGCACCTTGGGCAAGTGTCTTCTACTTTAGCCTCGGGCTGACCAAAGCCTTGTGAGTGGATTTGGTAGACGGAAACTGAAAGAAGCCTGTCGTATATATGTATATATATATATAATTTTAATCCAAACGGGAAACAAAAAAACAACAACAATAGAACAATTACAGTATTATTATTAATAGGCGCTCAGGAAATGGAAGCAGGGAGGTATGACGTTTCGAGCGGAGCTCTTCGTCGGAAACATAAAAGGAAGAGAGAGGAAAGAAAGATCCCAGAGCGGGCAACAGGGAAAGAGAAAAAAGACGACTGGTGTTTACGAGTTGCACATGGTGAAAAGCGGATGTTTACGAAACAGAGCAAAGTGGGTTTTTAAAGGCAAAAGAGTGGAGACAAGGTTGGTAACGCAACAGATGTGTGTGTATGTGTGAGTGTGTGCGTGTGCGTGTGTGTATGTGTTGTGTGTGAGGCGAGATGAAAAACAAAAAAATATATATGTGTGTGTTAGTGTGTGCGTCTGTGTGTAGGCGTGTGAGGTAGGGCGAGACAGTGGTCAGCTTAGCAGACAAAGGTCAGTAGTAAGAAAAAGAAGGAAGGAGGAAGGGAGGGAGGGGAAGGGGTGGGGGCGTATGTAGCGTGCCAGCGTGTGTTGAGTAGTAGTGTGTGTGTGTGTCCAGTGTCGTGGTGGTATAAATGGCGAGTAGATTGAATGTGTGTAAGAGTAATGTATATATTTAAGCAATGTGTGTATATGTGTGCGCGTGTGTGTAACGAAAAAGGGGGGGTTAAGGAAAAAGGACTACAGCTGAGGGGAAGATGGAAGAGTGGTCCCGCGGAGACGGGCGTGGGAAAACCCAACGACACGCGACGGTCCCAGGACGGGGGCGGGAGGTCTTGTCGGGTCCAAGAGCGAGGTGCCTGCGGCGCGTATGCGTGCGCGAACCGGCGCAAGCGCGTGCGTGTGCGCGCCTGCGAGTATGTGCGTAAGTATGTATGTGTGTGGATGTGTGAGTGTGTCTGTGTGTATGTCCGGGTGGCAGTGTGTCCGATGAATGTATGTGAGTATATGTGTATGTATGTGTGCATAGATGTATGTCCGTGTGTGTGTGTGTGTGTGTAGTGTGTGAGTGTGTATGTATACGTGTGGGTGTGGGGAAGTGTGTGTATGTGCATGTGTGTGCGCGTACATACAGGTGTGTGAGTGAGTGTGTTGTGTATGTATGTGTGAGTGTGTATGTATGTGTGTGTAGGATGCATGTATGTGTATGGGTGTATGTATGCGTGTGTGTATGTATGTATGTGTACGTGCGCGTGTGTGTGTGTGTATGCGTGTAGGTGTGCGCGTGTGCATGCATGCATGCATGCATGTGCGTATGTGTGTGTGTGTGCATGTGTGTGGGTATATATGTATTTGTGCGTATATGTGTGTGTATGTGCGTACATGTGTGTGTGTGTATATGCATGTGTGTGTATGTAGGTGTGTAGGCGTGTGTGTATAGGTGCATGTATGTAAGTATGTATGGGTTTGTCCGTGTATGTGTGTGTATGTAGGTGTGTGGGCGTGTGTATATGTAGGTGTGTGGGCGTGTGTATATAGGTGTATGTGTGTATGTCTGGGTGTGTCCGTGCGTTTTGTGTGTTGTTTGTGTGTTATGCATGTGTATGTAGGTGTGTGTGTACGTGTGTAATGTATGTGTGTATGCGTGTGTATGCGTGCGTGTGTGTATGTAGGTGCGTGTGTAATGTGTGTGGGGGTGTAGGTGTGTGTGTGCTGTGCGTGTTTATGTTGGTGTTTGCGTATGTGAGTGTGAGTGTATGGGTGTTTGTCATGCATGTGTGTGCGCGTGCAGGTGAGTGTGTGTGTAAGTATGTGTGTGTGTATGTTTGTGTGAGTGTGTATGTGTGTATGTATGTGCGTATAGGAGTATGTGGGTATGTGTGTGTGTATGTATATGGGTGTATGTATGTATGTGTGTGTGTGCATGTGTATAAGTATATGTGTGTGTGCGTATGTGTGTATATGTGTATGTGTGTGTGTTTATGTATGTGTGTATGTATGTGTGTAGGCGTGTGTGTGTAGATGTATGTATGTATGGGTGTGTGTCCGTGTGTGTTTGTGTGTGTGTGTAGGTAGATGTGTGTGTCTGAGTGAGGGTATGGCTGTGTAGGTGTGTGTGTGTATGAATGTAAGTGTGTGTGTGTGTGTGTTTGTGTGTCTGTATTTGTCCCCCTAGCATTGCTTGACAACCGATGCTGGTGTGTTTACGTCCCCGTCACTTAGCGGCTCGGCAAAAAGAGACCAATAGAATAAGTACTGGGCTTACAAAGAATTAGTCCCGGGGTCGATTTGCTCGACTAAAGGCGGTGCTCCAGCATGGCCACAGTCAAATGACTGAAACAAGTAAAAGAGGTATCATATCTGACGACAGTTCATTTCAATTTGAACGCATTCTACATGTAGGTTAAGTCAACAACGAACCGTGGTGGCTGAAAAAACAACATAGCTTTGAGTTTTGTTATTGTCATAGTTACAACACTCGATTTTTTTAATATTGTTTTGTCTCTTTAATAAATGAGAGAGGGGAGAGGAAGAAAGAGAGCGAGTGCGGGGGCGTGCTCACGTGATATCATATTTCAACGTTACGAGGTTCTGATCCGATCTCTGAGGTAACTAAAAGGAAAGTCTTATGAGTGAATGAATGAAGAGATCTTATAAGCAAATTAACCAAATGACCTTGGCATATTAACGATGCTTTGGCTGCGGACGAAGATAAAAGTGTATTGATAAACTTATAAGCTGATTGCAATTGTGAATTAGGAAATAAATGATTGTGTAGGCGTGTAACCAAGTGATGTACATACATACATACATTAATAATATGGCAACAAAAGAATGAACGAGGCATCGATATCATGTAAAACAGAGGAAGTTATCTATGAATATAATAATATGTGACAATTAATTGTCGTAATAAAACTCGGAGTTTCGGATACCGGGGCTGAGGTCTGCTACGGCTGAGATGCCGGAGCAGACTTCAGCCCCGGTATCCGAAACTCTGAGTTTTATTACGACAATTAATTGTCACATATTATATACATACATACATACATACCAGGAAATAAAAGATTGTGAACACGTGTAGCCAAATAACACACACACACGCACGCACACGCACACACACACACACACACACACACACCACACACACACACACACACACACATATAGGGAGAGTTTACGAAAAAAAAAAGCAAAAGACGAAGACAGGTGGTGTACAAAACAGATGTATTAGTATAATGCTCAGGAATAGAAAAAGTCTTTTACGTTTCGAGCCTACGCTCTTCTACAGAAAGGGACACAAAAACAAACAAGGAGAGAAAAAATGTGTATACATATATACATACATATGGTATGTACGTACACACATGTACACACACACACACACACACACATGTATATATCCATATCTATATGTATGTAACTTAGATATGTTTCGTCCTGAGATTGGTCCGGGTCATGTCTAACTTCATAGCACCACCTGATAGGATTAGCTAAATCCATTTCAAGTCTTAAGTCTTTGTGGTACCGTGGTCCATTCGAGTAGGGAATTCTTGTTGAGTGAGTTGTATCCAGATACAGGCAGCTTGAGTGTAGGACAAAAGCCCCCACGGACATAAGCCCCACAGACAAAAGGTAAAGTGTGAAAATGGACAAAAGCCCCATGATTATATTTTTCGTTTTTTTTTCACCTTTTACTTGTTTCAGTCACTTGACTGCGGCCATGCTGGGGCACCACCTTGAAAATTTTTTAGTCGAATGTATCGACACTAGAATTTTTATATTTTTACTTTTTGCAGTTATTAGACTGCGGCCATGCTGGAGCACCACCTTGAAAATTTTTTAGTCAATTGTAACGACCCCAGAATTTTTTTTTGTGTGATTTTCAACCAGTGCATAAAGTTAAGCCTAAACAGTATCCCCACATGCTAGAAACTACAGCCAAATCTCTTGAAATTTTTTAATAATCCCACTCAGTTTTTTTTTTTTCTAAAAATCTTTTTACTTGTTTCAGTCATTGGACTGTGGCCATGCTGGGACACTAGCTTGAAATGTGTCATGCTACTAAAAAACTAAATAAACTAAGATAAAATAAAATATCAATCGACTAAAAATATTTTTTAAAAAGTTTTTTTTACTCCCCTCACACAAGAGTATGTCCAAAAAGTTCAATTCCTAAAACCATGGTAGGTTAGAGTCCAGGAGCAGAAAGAGTTCCACAAATTCAGTTCAAACACACACCTATGTCAGGAGTTCATTTCCGCAGTCTGATTACATTTAAAGTGCATCTTGCCAATGACCCCCTCATCAGGATGAACACGAAAAGCACAAAACAACCCCCCCCCAAAGAAAAGAGGGGGCTCATTAATTCACGTATCTGTTTTCTTGTGATTCACCTAGCATTTACTTTGCATTGTTTTGGCCTTACCATGATCCTTTATACAATATATATATGTGTATGTATGTATGTATGTATGTATGTATGTAGTATGTGTGTATGTTTGTATGTTTGTATGTATGCATGTATGTATGTATGTTTGTATATTTGTATGTATGTATGTATGTATGTATGTATGTATGTATGTATGTATGTATAAGGACTTGCTGAAGGCTTCCTTAAGAGATGCTTGTATTTCTCCTGACACATGGGAAGGCATAGCTATTGATCATAGCAGGTGGAGAAGGATTGTGCATGAGGGGACAGCCATGTTTGAGAAATCTTGAGTTGCACATGAGAAAGTAAGGAGGGATGTCAGGAAGGGCATCGCTGTTATACTTCCAGATGGGAAGGGTCTTCCTATGATGCTGACATACAGTGTCTGTGCAAGACCCTGCCTCAGTAAAGCTGGACTCAAGAGTCATCTTCGTAGTCATAAAGCGAGACAGATGAGTGATAACCTGGCCACTGGTGGTGGTGTAACACACCATACTAATCATATCTGTCGGGCATGTGGAAGAGAGTGTAATTCGGCAGGAGGACTTAAACGACATGCAAAGGTACATGAAGCCCAGATACAACTACAGCCGACTATTACCAGTAAAGGTATTAGTTGCCAATTATGTACAAGACTTTGTAGATCTTTAGCTGGGCTAAAAAGTCACATTCGATCACAGCACCAGTAACAGTTAAGCTTCGTGCAATGGCCATACTCGATAACGAGGGGGCAGCCATAATGTATGTATGTATGCATGTATGTATGTATATATTGGGTCATCCAATAAATAATGCAGTTTCTTTCAATTGCATGAACTAAAAGTCAAAGGGGGAAGGGATAAACTACCTGCATCAACTTGCTATAAAAGCAGGGAGTCATTTTACCTTGCACTTATTCTTAGTGCAAGTTTTGCCTTTGGATTGGTTTATTTCATACCTGAGTCTTGCATTGTTGGATTCTTATTGCTAGAACTCTTCTCTGTTTTTTGTTGTTGCCATATTGTATATGTTCTGTGTTTACAGACTTTTCAAACATTCTCCCCCCCTCATTTGAGGAAGGGAAATTATTAACTTTTTAAAAATATTTTGTGCCATTTGAGGGAATTTTTAATTCCCAAGCCATGAGTTGTTCCTCTGTTGAGGAAAACACGCAAACCAAAAAAAAAAAAACAAACAAACAATGTATAACAGTCAAGGATTTCTTAGAAGAGTGGTTTCCATTCATCAAACTGTTGGTTCCTTGGTTCACTAGTTTTAGTGAACTAGAACCATGGATCAAAAGTAGATGAAAGTTGGGTGCTTGGCAGGCCGAGTGTTGTAAGGCATTCATGCTCCTCTGCCACAGGGGTAATACTGGTAGTGTGGGTTCCACCTTGTCATATATACATGTGTGTGTGTGTGTGTGTGTACGTACATACCTTGTCATTCTGTAAAGGGTTGGTAGAGGCCAAGTGTGATGATACCCTGGATTTTCGATGATGGTCAGCTGGCTGGCCTGTTCCAAAGGACATTTGGGCTGGGGCCCTTGGATAACTTCCAAAGGTCCCTAGCCTGACAATGTTACCAAGGAGCCTAACTAGTTTACAATAAACTCACAAGGCACGGTGCCTTATGCTCACCTACCTGCCCAAGACGTGGGCAGTACAGTGAAACTGTTCTGTACGCATTTGTGCAGTATTCAGGGATTGCAGAGCTGTACGTTTACGTCGAACGACTGCTGTCACGTCTGGGAAGAGTACAGCTGTCGTCTGAGTTAGTCATAAAGATTGTTCCACCCTTCTCACTGAACAGAGAAGATAAAGTTTGTTTTCTCATGGTGGTCGTTATAGCAAAAGAGGCTGCATGGAGGACACAACTGAAAGGATTGGTGACAGACATCTTCATCTCTGGCCAAGGATTGGTAAACTTCTTTGTTTTCCTTCTACAAAGGAAAATAAGGCTAGAGAGGAGGTGCCTGTCATTGGATACATATTGTAAAAGATAGAAGCAAGTGGTTTACATGTTGGGAATGAAAGGTCCTGCGTGAGTGTAAACCATAAAAGGTAAACCAAAAGGTCCAGTAGAGGAACTTGGCTTGTGGGGTTGTGCCCATTGCCCCACTTCATTGTACTGTTGTATTGTTTGTTTTTCATTTGTTTTATTATCATAAATTTTTAATTGTTCATTTCTATGTATTTCCATATACTTCCTGTCCCCGTGTTCATTTTGTATCGTCCCCTCTATGTTTGGCCCTTGTGGCTTGAATAAAATACTTATTCTTAGTGTAAGTTTTGAAGAGTGCAGTTCAATTTTAACAGTTATTTTTTACAAAGCTACAATGGAAGTGACAAAGGAGCATATTCGGCATATTTTGCTTTATGAGTTCAATAAAAGCAACAACGCAACGGAAAGTGTGAGGAATATTAATGCAGTATATGGGGATCGGACAACAAGCATAAGCCATTGTCAGTAGTGGTTCCAGAAATTCCGAGTCATACTAGAAGATCTGTAGAGCTCAATGAGGATGCCCTGTAAACCATGGTGGAACTAAATCATATTGCAACTCTTGAGAAACTAGCAGAGAAGCTTGGATTTGGTCATAGAAACATTCATTAAAACCTGCGTGCCATCGGAAAAGTCAGCAAATTGGGGCAATGGGTTCCTCACAAACTTTCAGAGTCTAATCGCGCGCAGAGAGTGAATGTGTGCTCTTCTTTGTGGTTACATCTCACGAATGAACTCTTTCTTGCCCCGCTCACTATATTCGCCAGACTTTGTCCCATCTGATTATCCTCCGCAGTCTTCAAAATCATTTGGACGGAAAAAATATGAATTCTGTAGATGAGGTCAGAACAGTACTGGAGAAGTATTTTCCGTCGTGGACAAGTGGATTTTGGAAGAGGGGCCTTGCAAGTCTACCAGACAGATGGAAGAGCATTGGAGAAAATGAAGGAGAATATATTTTAGGTTAAAAAAGAACTTTCTTTATCTTAATTTTGAAAAGTAAAAGAAATATATAAAAAAAATGCATTATTTATGGGATGACCCAATATATGTGAATCCAGGTAAAAAAAAAAGTCACAGGAATAAAGCCACAGGGGGTTTTGTCCGGGGCAGGGGTGTCCTAGTGGGGTTTGTCCAGATTCCATAAATTAATTCTGACTTTTTTTCCTAGCCAAAATTGTAACTTCTTTTCCTGTGACTTTATTACTGGTCATCATGCATGTGTGTGTGTGTGTGTGTGTGTGTGTGTGTGTGTGTGTGTGTGTGTGTAGCACACCTAGAGTTTTATCAAAGATAATATGTACCGAAAACCTAGAGTCCCTGTGAAGTAAATGCATGCAGTAGATGTGAACTCCTAGCCTCTAAGTCAGTAGCCGAAATCAATGTTCACCCAACCATTTTGTGATAAGGAATTTTATAAAAGCAAGAATTTTATTTTTTCTTCCTTCAGAAATTCTAAAGCTAATCACAACATAACTATGTAGCGAATCACTTTCAAAAAGTTTCGTCTCTTGAACAAAGAAAAAGCAATGTTTAATGCAAGAGTTGTCGAGTATTTTTAATTAATACTTGGTTACTGGAGCAAAAGGACCTGACCCAATGAACATCAAGGTAGGTTGTGTAAAAGGGCAACTCTGCGTAAAGCTCGTCTTTGAAAAGCAATGAACAAGGTGCTAACCATGTCATGATTATTTCTCGTGTAATCAAAAACTTCTAATATTAACTGCATAAAATTTGTTCTGATTGTTGAAGCATCAATTTGAATAGTTAGCATAACAATTTCAAGAATTACATTTAGCTTGACAATAAAATAAGAATAATATATAGGCGCAGGAGTGGCTGTGTGGTAAGTAGCTTGCTAACCAGCCACATGGTTCGGGTTCAGTCCCACTGCATGGCATCTTGGGCAAGTGTCTTCTGCTATAGCCCCGGGCCGACCAATGCCTTGTGAGTGGATTTGGTAGACAGAAACTGAAAGAAGCCTGTCGTATATATGTGTATGTGTTTGTGTGTCTGTGTTTGTCCCCCTAGCATTGCTTGACAACCGATGCTGGTGTGTTTACGTCCCCGTTACTTAGCGGTTCGGCAAAATAGACCGATCGAATAAGTACTGGGCTTACAAAGAATAAGTCCCGGGGTCGATTTGCTCGACTAAAGGCGGTGCTCCAGCATGGCCGCAGTCAAATGACTGAAACAAGTAAAATAGTTAAAAGAGTAAAAGAGTATATCTTGAATAAAAAAAAAAAAGGCGGCGAGCTGGCAGAAAAGTTAGCACGCCGGGCGAAATGCGTAGCAGTATTTCGTCTGTATACGTTCCGAGTTCAAATTCCGCCGAGGTCGACTTTGCCTTTCATCCTTTCGGGGTCGATAAATTAAGTACTAGCTACGCACTGGGGTCGATGTAATCGACTTAATCCCTTCGTCTGTCCTTGTTTAGCCCCTTGTGGGTAGTAAAGAAATATATATATTGGCTTGATCTTAAATAAAAAAAAAAAAATTAAAAAAAACAGCAGCCAAAGCAAGCGAAAACTTGATGAGTCATGTAACTTATCGGGTTTTCTTTGAGAAAGATCGGGTGCAAGTATTTATATCAGACAAGACAATATGCTTAAATTGAAATGTCTGTTGTTTTGACAACGGATTCTTTTAATGTGCGATGTATGATAGGGAATGAGAAATGGACGATTTGTAAACATAGAGTTAAAATGACTGGGTTTCTGTTCTGAATTTCTTATTTATGAGTCAGAAACAAAAATCCATCTAATCTGGGAATATGCCATTGTGAATGTCTGGGAAACTTAGCTTAATATATTAAAGGTAATGGTATGTTATTCAACTCTGAATTACACACGGAAAAAGTAAATACAGACACGATTCTGTTGTTTCCATTATATTTTTTCCATTACATACACACATACACACACATACATTCATACATACATGCATACATACATACATACATACATACATACACACACACATACATACATACACACACACATACATACATACATACATACATACATACATACATACATACATACATACATACATACATACATACATACATACATACACACATACATACATACACACACACATACATACATACATACATACATACATGCATACATACATACATACATACATACATACATACATACATACATACATGCATACATGCATACATACATACATACATACACACATACACACATACATACATACACACACACACACACACAAAAATACATACATGCATACACACAGACATACATACATGCATATACACACACAGATACATACGTACTGAGGCACACACAAACACACATACATACACACAAACATACATACAGATACATACATACATGCATACATACATACATAAATACACACAAACATACATACACACACACACACACAGATACATACATGCATACACACGCACATACATACATACATATATACATACATACATACACACACACACACAGATACATACATACTTACGCACACACACACACAGATACATACATATACACACACAGATACATACATACACACAAACATACATACTTACACACACAGATACATACATACACACACATACATCCATGCATACATACTTGCTCTACTGATTATCATTGCCCCAGTCTGGCACGGTGCTTCCTAAAGCTACCAGACTTTGACAACAGAACTACTACAGTGATACAACACGCAGTCCGTAGGGCAGGACTCGACATACAGATAGTCCACCCTGGCCCTTCCCTGAGAAAAGTTCTGTCCAAGTACAACACCTCTCACTACTTTGAAGAGTGCACATTGTCGAACTGCCACCAATCAAGAACCCTGAATTGTGCCAGAGGACCTATGATGTATATGAGATCATCTGTGGAAAATGTGGCACATCCTACATTGAAAGCACGACAAGAAAACTGCATGTATGCATTAAGGAATGCATGCATGCAGACACTTCCGTGAAGAAATATCTACAGAAATGCCAGACCTGGGAATTCACAGTGCACATCAAGGTAACACAGTAGAACAGGGGCAACCTTAGAATCTCTGAGGCTATCCTCATACATCAAAAGAAACCCAAGATCAACAACAGAAGAGAGTTACAGGAAGCTAGCTGGTTGCTATAGCAACACCCTTCTGCACACGTCCGTTCCACACATGCACATTGGCAACATTCATCAATTTCTTGAGGATGGGGTCATAAACCTGAAATATTGAATACAAGGTAAGTCTATATTAATTCACATATTTGCTTTCTTGTGATTTACCTTGCATTTACTTTGCATTGTTTTCGCCTTACCCACTATACATATACATATATATATATATATATATATATATATAAATACATATGTAGATGTGAATGCAGGTGTCAACAAAGTCGGTCAAATTTGTTTAAAATGATTCCTTACAATGTATTGAATAGTGTCTTGTTGAAATCTGATCTCGTCAAAAGTGTAGTCAAATAAACCAGTTTACTTTACTTTAGACAGGTAAAAGGAAAATTATATTCAGGCACTGTTGTTGCAATATTCAAAGACAAGAAATCATACGTCTTGAATAATAAAGGTGGGCGTCCTTAATCGAAAAGTTAACTTCGATAACCATCAATCAATTATTCTTTAAAAATGTAACAGAAGTTATTGATAAACCGTTAATGTTATATATAAAAAAAAACCCAATAAAAATCAGTTTTTACTGTAAAACTAATTAAAACACCTTTAAAAAGTGCCAAAGCTATAAAATCCATTAATTGAAGTTAACAGAAGTTAATTAGTCTGATAATGATTCCCAAAGTTAAGATAAGAGTTAAATTGTTAACGAAAATGTTAACTTTATTAATTAACAATTAACGGATTAACGGTTTGGTGCCCAGGTTTGGTGCATTCTATTTAAATAACAGAGACAATTGGAATATGACAGATACCTTTGGAAGTAAAACTCTAACCATTATTGGTAGCATCAGGAAATATGGTTCCCATACAATAATTATAATGTTAACTTCTATCAAAATTCTTGATGCCTAATGGAAGCACTCCGTCGGTTACGACGACCAGGGTTCCGGTTGATCCGAATCAACGGAACAGCCTGCTCGTGAAATTAACGTGTAAGTGGCTGAGCACTCCACAGACACGTGTGCCCTTAACGTAGTTCTCGGGGATATTCAGCGTGACACAGAGAGTGACAAGGCCGGCCCCTTGAAATACAGGTACAACAGAAACAGAAAGTAAGAGTGAGAGAAAGTTGTGGTGAAAGAGTACAGCAGGGATCACCACTACCCCCTGCTGGAGCCTCATGGAGCTTTAGGTGTTTTCGCTCAATAAACACCCGGTCTG
Source organism: Octopus sinensis (assembly GCF_006345805.1). Lineage (NCBI taxonomy): Eukaryota > Metazoa > Mollusca > Cephalopoda > Octopoda > Octopodidae > Octopus > Octopus sinensis. The sequence goes on from NC_043002.1 coordinate 3,771,407, forward strand.
GGAATCGAAACCGCGATCCTATGACCGCGAATCCGCTGCCCTAACCACTGGGCCATTGCGCCTCCCCTCTTGATGCCTATACAAAATGCTGAAAGACAAAAAATTCTGATTTCATCCAAACTTTATGCACAACAATGACTGTGTGTTTTTCCATTTCTTGTGTTAGTATTTTATCTGCCATGAGGGATCTGAAAGAAATAGAAACCTTTTCATTGGTTTGAAGAGAGTTATATGTTGGTTTCCAATCTTGGCATAAGTCTGGCAATTTCAAAGGAAGGTGTGAGTTGATCATATTGACCCCAGTACCTGAATGCTACTTATTTCTATTGACTGTGAAAGGATAAAAAGGCTAAGTCAACCTTGGCAGGATTTGAACTCAGAACATTTAGCTTCATATGCTAACAGTTCTGCCAACTCACAGCCTTGAATTGATAATTAAGTGTCCTCAAATACCCTTTTGCACCCTGTAGAGATATCAAGACACTAAGGAGTGATCCTACGGCAGATACTCTCTTTTCGCTCTTTTACTTGTTTCAGTCATTTGACTGCGGCCATGCTGGAGCATCGCTTTTAGTTGAGCAAATCAATCCCAGGGCTTATTCTTTGTAAGCCTAGTACTTATTCTATCAGTCTCTTTTGCCGAACTGCTCGGTTACGGGGACATAAACACACCACCATCAGTTGTCAAGCAATGTTGGGGGGACAAACACAGACACACAAACATATACACACACATACACATATATATATATATATAACGTGACGTATTTTTGCCATTTCAATATGGCATTATATATATATATTATATATATATATATATATATATATATATATATATATATATATATATATATACATATATGCAATTGGCTTCTTTCAGTTTCCGTCTTCCAAATCCACTCACAAGGCTTTGGTTGGCCTGAGGCTATAGTAGAAGGCACTTGCCCAAGGTGCCACAAAGTGGGACTGAACCCAGAACCATGTGGTTTGTAAGCAAGCTACTTACCACACAGCCACTCCTACACCCAGATTGGTATTATGTCTGTTACGATCCCTCTTTTATGTAACTGAACCTCTAAATCCCTTCACAAAATTGTCATTCAACACCAGATCTTATACATCCGAGGAGTTACATTACAAATATAGAAACCCAATTAAGTAACCCATGCTACCAACATGGACAACGGATGCTAAACGAGGATCAACATCTCTCATTACAACTAAAGAAGGCATCAAATCACCAGACGAAGATCAGTTTTAGTCTGCACCAAACGAAGCAGTTAAGCCAGGAGTGTCAAATGCTTTCAGCTTTGTGGGTTGCAATGAAGCATAAACTAAATCTTGTGGATCAAATAGGAACAGTTACTCCTAAAAACCCAATTCATGATTTAGGCCAAAGCGAATAGATAAAGGGGTCAGTGTACAATGTAAGAACTTTATTGACAATAAAGGAGAAATCGGTGACATATTTCCGTATAAAGATATACAAGCGTCTTCATTCGTTGAGGTAACAGAAGATTCGTTTATGGTTCATTAATTTAACTAATCAGAACTGGTGTTAGCTTCTGACTCTGAATGCATACTAACAATATATATGTTGAAGAGACATCTGTTGTTGGGGGATTGTATGGCAGGAAAGACGATCCCGAAGAAGGAAACTGGGGCTGGGGTGGGGGTGGGGGTGGGGGTGGGGGAATGGATGAGAAACACACTCCTTCATCATCATCATCATCATCATCATCATCATCATCACCATCATCACCATCATCATCATCATCATCATCACCATCACCATCATCATCATCATCATCATCACCATCATCATCATCATCATCACCACCATCATCATTCATCATCATCATCATAACCAACACCATCATCATCATCATCATCATCATCATCATCATCATCACCATCACCATCACCATCATCATCATCATCATCATCACCATCATCATCATCATCATCACCATCATCATCATCATCATCACATCATCATCATCATCACCATCATCATCATCATCATCATCATCATCACCATCACCATCACCATCATCATCATCATCATCATCATCATCATCACCATCACCATCACCATCATCATCATCATCATCATCATCATCACCATCACCATCATCATCATCATCATCATCATCACCATCATCATCATCATCATCACCATCATCATCATCATCATCATCATCATCATCATCATCATCACCATCATCATCATCATCATCATCATCATCATCACCATCACCATCATCACATCATCATCATCATCATCATCATCATCATCATCATCACCATCACCATCATCATCATCATCATCATCATCATCATCATCACTTAACATCCGTTTTCCCTGCTGGTATGGGTTGGACAGTTTGACAGGAGCTGGCAAGGTTGGAACCACACCCAGGCTCTGCTCCAGTTGCCTGGTTTGGCATGGGTTTCAGCAGCTTGATGCTCTTCCTAATGCCAACCAATTTACAACATGTACTGGGTGCTTTTTATGTGGCACCAACTTTGGGGGTTACTTATTCGGTGCCAGCACAGGAGCTTTTTATGTGGAGCCAGCATGGGTACATTTTGTGTGGCACCAATATCTGCAGGGTTGCCAAGTGACTTGCAAGACAAGGACATCTCGGCTGAGAGAGAGAGAGAGAGAGAGAGAAGGCCTACTTATATAGGGTACACATACACTCAGTAAATAACACCAACAACATACCTTTAAGGAGGGAACAGAAATGAGAACAACTGGAAAATTTTGAGGCAGTTAACTGAGTTTTAAACTCAAGATGTAATGGTTAAGACTTCCATTAATCAAATCTAGTCATTTGTCTTTCATTTGGCTCTTTTAAGTTTAAAACCATGTTCAAAGTGTAAAGAAATGACTGAAAAAATTCCATGTTGTCTAAGTATTACTTAATTATTCAAATATTATTGATAGATATTAGCAACAGAACCAGTATTAGTATCAAATAGCAATTTTTATATCCTACTTAATGTGGATGCATTTACTGGCAATCTGTTGGTTATGACATCGAAGGTTCCAGTTGATTCAATCAATAGAACAGCCGTCTTGTGAAATTGATGTGCAAAGAGCTGAGCATGTCCTAGACACGCGTACCTTTATTGTAAGTTCTCAGGGAGAGTCAACATGACACAGAATGTGACTGACAAGCCTTGGCCTCTTTGAAATACGGGTACAACTCCTTTTTGCCAGCTGAGTGGACTGAAACAAAGTGAAATAAAGTGTCTTGCTCAAGGACACAATGTACCTTACAATTGTGGGCTGAGCAGCCTGACCTTTAAGTCTCGTGCCTTCACGGATGTATTGTAAGAACGCTGTAATACTGCATTATTTATCTCAAGGAAGCATCTCATATACATATTTAGTGCTTCAAAGCTCAGAAGTACCAGTGGCAGCAAAAGTTGTCCAGCACCTTGTAATGGAATGACTAGCTCATGTAATTTTTGAATGTTTGAGCTTCATCAGCAGCATTTGACTCAAAACAAACCATAAAATCTAAATTGTACACATGCATATGTACAGGTGACTATGTGTATATATGTGTCTACAGGGACTCTCTATATATATGTATATATGTAGATGCATTTGTATGTCAGTGTTTATCGAATTCATTAATTTTATTTATCGAAATATTGGATCCTCTGATAGATATTTTCTCAGCAAATATGATCAATTAATTTGGAGCGGTGCTGGCAAATATGATGAGGGTGAACGGAACAAGTCTAAACTTACACATGTAGTTCAGAGAACAACTGTGGGGTGAAGGTTCATACTCTTGGTGGTGAGGGTGATCCTGGTGTGGGGTTCCTTGATTGCTTCTAGTTAGGGGCTTTTCTGTATCAGGAGGACTACACCAACTATCAGCTCACATATTTTGTATAACTTTTTTTTTTTTTTATCTCATTTCTGCCTCACCCCTGCAATCTGTTTTTTTCTTTACCTCATTGTTTTCTTTCTGTAAACCTCTGCAGTGGGTTTAAAATCTTTATCTCTGAGACCAAAGTCCAGCTCTGCATTCAGTCAATCCATTTTGCCATCTGTACATCTGTACATAGAACTAATTAATGGGTAAGTATCGTTAGCAGGCCAGGCAAAATACTTAGTGGCATTTCGTCCAACTTTATGCCCTGAGCTCAAATTGCCTTTTGTCCTTTTTTCAGGGTTCACCATGATAGATCTTAAGCCACTACACACATTTTTTCTCTCCTTGTTTTTTTTTCTGTGTCCCTTTCTGTAGAAGAGCGTAGGCTCGAAATGTAAAATACTTTTTCAATTCCTGAGCATTATACTAATACATCTGTTTGTTTTCTACACCACCTGTCTTCGTCTTTTGCTTTTTTTGTGAACCCTCCCCATATATCACATGCTCAAGTGGTCGCACCTGTTGATCCTGTCATTTCTTATCACACACGAACTTCTCCACTGGACTTTCAATCTACCCTTTACGGATTCTCTTTCGGACATTTACCCTCTGGCTGTACCTCTCCTACCTACGGATCACTGTGGACTCTACTCTTGATAAAATAAGTACCATTTGAGCATTGGAGTCAATGTAAATCAAATAGACGCACCCCCTCCTCAAAATTGCTGGCGCTGTGCCAAAATTTGAAACAAGTTAATGAGGCAGAATCAACAGAGCTAAAAAGATTAGTTGATGTGCATTTAAGTTTATAAAGATGAATATAAAAATAAATGAGCTGAGAAAATATGAACAGAATGAACGGAGATTTGTTTACAAGTGTTTTGGGGGGGGGCGGTGGACTGGAGCTGAATGTACTGTGATACCATTGAAATTACACTAAGTTTGTAGGTCAGCTCCTTTATTCAGCTGTATGTGGATACATGGGCTGATTGTTGTGCGGAATATAATTATACAGTACATATATATATACCATATGTAGATGTAAACATACAAACATACATACATACATACATACATACATATATAAATATATATCATCATCATCATTTAACGTCCGTTCTCCATGCTAGCATGGGTTGGACGGTTGGACATATATATATGTATATATATATATGTATGTATATATATATATATTATATGTATGTATATATGTATGTACATATGTTATATATGTATATATATGTATATATATATGTATGTATATATATATATATATATATATATATATATGTATATATACTGTATATAATATAGATATGTATATACATGTATAATATATATATTATGTATATATATATATGTATATACATGTATATATATATGTATATACATGTATATATATATATCTATGTATATACATGTATATATATATATATGTGTTTGTGTGTGTGTGTGTGTATATATGTATATATTTTGATTTAGATAGATCTTTGTTTGAACATGCATATGTGTGTGGTTATGTACATGTGTTTGTGGATGTAATTTTATGGTGTGTATATGTATGTATGTGTTTATATATATATATATATATATTTGTATGTATAGCGTAATAGTTTAGAAAAAAAATCATTGGTTTCATATCTAGCGTGAACTAGACATCTCTTAATTTTCTCTAAACGATAACCGTTCTTTGCAAAGAATGTTTTTTTAAACACAAGAACGCCGGTGATAGCTCAAGAAATATTGCTCTTTAAAAATTATGGCTGGGCAAGTTGTCTTCCATCGTTTGATAGCTAGATTTTCCAATTTTGAAATAAAAATTTCCGAAAATGTGGACAACTCCCTACAGCTTCCATCCTGGAGTTCAGGTAGCCTCCTGGCTCATGTGAGTTCATCAGGATAATATATCTTTCTGCGATACACAACTTACATAGTCTTGTTCCATTGCAATAGGGTCCACAAGTTTCCAGTAATTTCCACCTGATGTTAAAGAGCATATGATCGTCCTTTAGGCACCATACACATGCTGTGAGTGTTGTTGTGTTGCGTCTCTCCTGGAAGAAGATCTATAGTCGTTCAGGTGAATTTTAAATTTGGATTCACAAGATCCGACATAAATTTTAGTGTGTCTCCCTGCGTTGGCGGCATTGATGTTACTGATATCTGTGCTGTTTCTGTTTGAGCCTGCCTCTGCTTGGTACACTGTAGCCTCGGTGTTACATCGGCCGTCCATTGGGCATTCATTTCTAATCCTACACGAACAACCTGCCACTGCCCGTGGTTTAGGAGGGCCAAGTAATTTTTTCTTAACACTGAGTACACAACTGAAAGAGATTCTTAAATTATGTCTGTTAAAGATCTTTCTGAAGAGATGTCTAGTTCCCACTAGATATGAAACCAATTGCTTTTTTTCTAAACTATTATGTTACACATACAAAAATAAACAACTGCTCTATATTCTATAGGGTATACTCTTCTCCTGATTTATGATATTTTAACAAAGGTACATTATATATATATATTATATATATAATATATATATAATATATATATATATATATAACAAAGTGAAGTTGTAAGGTACTGCACAAGTGGAAATATATATGAAGAAGGTTTGAAAATGCAATTTTAAAGATGTTTATTCACTTGACCAGTTTTCACTTCACTTCTTTTAGAAAAAGATTTTCAAAAGTAAAATGTAAAAGCTTTGTTGTGTTAAGTACAGGTTGTCACAAAAATATTAAAATACATGGATATATATAAGAAGGGAGAGAGAGAGAGAGAGAGAGAGAGAGAGAGAGAGAGAGAGAGAGAGAGAGAGAGAGAGAGAGAGTGTGTGTGTGTGACTGAAAACATGGTTTTGACAAAGTTGAAAATTCAAGAAATTAATGGTGACCTACATAATAGCTATATATATAAATAATAAATAAATAAATAAATATATATATATATATATATATATATATATATATATATTATCATACATTTATATTATATATATATGAAAGAAAGTTTGAAAATGATGCAGTTTTAAAGATGCTTATTCACTTGACCGATTTCACTTTTTTTAAAAAGATTGTCAAAAGTAAAATGTAAAGTTTTGTAAAAGCTTTGTTGTGTTAAGTAATTGTTGTCACAAAATATTACAATACATATACACATTCTTTGATACTCCTATATATATTATTTGTAAACAGAAGCATCACAAGTGTCAGTAACATCAACGCCAACACAGGGATACCCACTAAAACTTATGTCGGATCTTGTGAATCCAAATTTTAAATTCACCTGAACAACTACAGAAAGTGAAAAATGGTAAAACACGTCAGTTCATCTCAAATTCTTTGTAAACTCCTAAATATATTTCCTTCTGTCTGTATATATATATATATATACTACCAAATATGACTCTTTTTGAACTTATAATTTTCTGTGTATATATATAGATACTTCCAAACAAACATGATTTTTAATGAAATCCTAATATTTTCAATGAACTTTTTAATATTTTCTCAAGATATTTCCTTGTAAACTATTTTTAACATTTTCTTATTATTATTATTATTAAAGAATGTGTATATGTATTGTAATATTTTGTGACATCCTGTACTTAACGCAACAAAGCTTTTACAAAGCTTTTACATTTTACTTTTGACAATCTTTTTTCTAAAAAAGTGAAAACCGGTCAAGTGAATAAACATCTTTAAAACTGCATTTTCAAACCTTCTTTCATGTGTGCATATGTATGTGTGTGTATATACATATATATATATATACATATATATATATATATATATATATATATACACATATATACATGTGTGTATATGTATACATGCACATATGTATATATATGTATATTATATATATATATATATATATATATATATATACGTGTGTGTGTGTGTGTATGTGTGTATGTCTGCACATGTACGGATGTATATGTGTGTGTGTTCCATATGTTGTTACTTTGCCTCTCTCTCCTTTTCTTTTTTTCTTCTCACACCTTTTGAATTTTTTTAACTTTTATACTCCATACATCATTACTTTCCCTTTCTCTTTCCTTTTTTCTTCTTTCTTTCTTTCTTTCTTTTTTCTACTTTTTCAAGCATGCCTGATTACAACTCCTTCCTTCCCCTCTCTGAGGTGAAGCGCTCTCTTCTCAGTAAGCGTCTGCGCCCCGACCCCTTCACTCCATCTAGTAACAAGTTTCAGACCCTTGCTGATGTTCATAGCTTTGTGCCCCTGCATCAGGCTATATGCACTTTTCCACAACACTCCACCTGCATCTAATGAAGAGGACTGCTTCACCGACCTGGGCTGCTGACCACCCCACTGGATGCCAGCTCCTGGCCACTCCACTGGATGCCAGCTCCTGGCCAGTTCCAAGCAGTCAATCATTTTACAAGCATCTGCCAACGTATTGTGAACCGGTTTAACTTTCGCAGGTGTCCCCCAACAGCTCAACATGTCCCCAGCCAAACTCTTGGCCCCTGATGTCTCTGACGCCACAAATATGCTGTCATAAAACCAACCGACAAGGGTGGAGCTGTGGTGTGCAGACCTCTACAAGGCTGAAGCTCTCCACCAACTTCAAGACACCTTCTCCTATTGCCCTCTACCCTCCAACCCCACACCTAACTACTAACAGTCTGTGTCCTCCACTATCCATGACCTCATCTCCTCCTCCCATCTCCCTCCTACTACCTCCAACCTCACTGTTTGCACATATGTATATATATAGTATTATGTATATATATATGGCCTAAAGCAGCGGACTTGTGGTTAAGGGATCGCGGGTTCGAACCTCAGACCAGGTGATGTCTGTGTTTATGAGCGAAACACCTAAGCTCCACACGGCTCCGGCAGAAGGTAATGGCGAACTTCTGCTGATTCTTTCGGCACAACTTTCTCTCGCTCTTTCCTCCTGCATCTTGCAGCTCACCTGCGATGAACCGGCGTCCCGTCCAGGTGGGGAACCTGTACGGCAAGGAAACCAGCCCTTATATGCCAGGCGTGACTCTAGAAGGAACAAACAAATATATATATATATACACACACACACACATATATATATATATATATATATACACACATACTATATATATTATCTCTCTCTCTGTATATAGTATGTAGACGAGTATTATATCTGGTTACGTTACATAACCGGCCGACTATATAGAATAACTGTTCAAAATGTTTTAGTTTGCTCTTTTTCTGACTTACGGACACTTGACCGATATATGTATATATATATAGGTTAACAGTCGTAAGCGCTCAAATGTGTGTGTGTATGTGTATATACATACATACATACATACATACATACATCATACATACATACATACATACATGCATGCCTGCATACATACATACATACATACGTGCATGCATACATATACTGGGTGATCCAAAAGTAGGTTTATAGTCATTCAACTATTTCTTTCGCATTTCTGGGTAAAAATATGAAACCCCTATTCTATGCTGAGTTAATTTTGTCAAGCTCCTTTCTGAAGCCTTTCCACGGCATTGGTTTGGAAGACGGGGCAGCATCGAATGGCAACCACGTTCACCTGACCTGACCCCAATGGATTTCTTTTTTGGGGGGGTTGTTGTAAAGAACAAGGTTTATGAGAAGGATCCCAAAGCAGTAAATGAATAAAAACATTACATTCCTGATGCATTCACTGACATTGATGGAGATCGGAATTTGTGTTGCATTGTGTGTCAGAGTGTTCGGAAGAGGTTTGAAGAATGTCGCTATGTTGAACGAGGACAGTTTGAGCATCTGAAAGATTAAACGGTGTCTGTTTCAGATGTGCATAAACAATATGATTGTAAGATATTTAAATGTAATAAAATGTTTTAGAAGAAAGTTAAAGTGCCCACGTGATAAGTGTAAATCTACTTTTGGGCCACCCTGTAGGTTAACAGTCGTAAGCGCTCAGATTAACAGTCAAGGCGCTGAAATATATATATATATATAAGTTCAGCAAAAGTTTAGATTCAGATGAATATGGTACTTAAGTTAAAGGCACCAGAATTTTGTATGGGATTATCCATAGAAATCATATGGGGTGATTATCCTTGTTGCTTATTTTGATTATATGTGTATATATATATATCATCATCATCATCATCATCATCATCGTTTAACGTCCGTTTTCCGCGCTAGCATGGGTTGGACGGTTTCGACCGGGGTCTGGGGAGCTCGGGACTGCCCCAGGCTCCAGTCTAGTCTGGCAGTGTTTCTACAGCTGGATGCCCTTCCTAACGCCAACCACTCCGTGAGTGTAGTGGGTGCTTTTTACGTGCCACCTGCACAGGTGCCAGAGGGGTCTGGCATCGGCCACGTTCGGATGGTGCTTTTTATGTGTGGGGGGGGTGCAGAAATATAGGGGAGCACCAGTGGGGAGGGGTGGTTCAGAGAAATGATGACAGGTTCTAGGCAAGTAGAATGTAGGATATCGAGAGAGGGGTAATGCATGGTGAAATAGCGTATTGAAGAGGGGGGTTCGAAGAGTAGACACGTATAATGGTGGTAGGAGAAGCGACATCCGCTATAGATGGAGCAAAATATAGAGATATATCGGTATTGGTGTTGGGGGTGGGAGGGCAGGTGCACGCGCATTGGGAGATGAGGTTTTAGGCGGCAGAAAGAAGACAGGATTGAGATGAAATGCTTTGCGGTGGTGTGAATAAGTTTTTGTGAGTGAAAGTTTTATGCTTCAGCTAGCATTTGAGACGAAAGACAAACGATAACGCTATAGAGGGGATACAATAAATATAAGGCTTGCAAAACAATGAAAAGAGGAAACAGGTCGGGAACTTAGCTGATGTTTTTCATCCTGCGGAAGCGAGTGAAGGTGAGATATATACGAGAGAGAGAGAGAGAGAGAGAGAGAGAGAGAGAGAGAGAGAGAGAGAGAGAGAGAGAGGAGAGAGAAGAGAGAGAGGAGAGAGAGAGGAAGTTGAAAACAGAGGGAGAACCGACACCACATAGCGAGAGAGAGAATTGGGAGATGAGGTTTTAGGCGGCAGAAAGAAGACAGGATTGAGATGAAATGCTTTGCGGTGGTGTGAATAAGTTTTTGTGGAGTGAAAGTTTTATGCTTCAGCTAGCATTTGAGACGAAAGACAATGATAACGATATATATATATATATATACTCTTACTCTTTTACTTGTTTCAGTCATTTGACTGCGGCCATGCTGGAGCACCGCCTTTAGTTGAGCAATTCGACCCCAGGACTTATTCTTTGTAAGCTCAGTACTTATTCTATCGGTCTCTTTTGCCGAACCGCTAAGTAACGGGGACATAAACACACCAGCATCGGTTGTCAAGCAATGCTAAGGGGACAAACACAGACACACAAACACACACACATGCACATATATATATATACGACAGGCTTCCTTCAGTTTCCGTCTACCAAATCCACTCACAAGGCTTTGGTCGGCCCGGGGCTATAGCAGAAGACACTTGCCCAAGATGCCACGCAGTGGGACTGAACCCGGAACCTTGTGGTTGGTTAGCAAGCTACTTACCACACAGCCACTCCTGCGATTATAATAATAAGAATAAAAAAGAAAAAAGGGTGGGAAGCACCGTGTATGTCCTATACGCTTTGAATACCACGCATGTTTTTTGCTTATTATTTTTTGTACACACACACACACACACACACACACACACATAGTTGACAATTATTTATCTGGCATACAATATCCTAAATACCGAATCAATCCTTGTTAGAGTCCGCTTTCTGTTTTTCTTGTTGTTTTAGCTTCAAATATTAAAAAACAAAAATCTAAAAATCTAGATGACATGATAAAGCAATTATTATTATAACCCGCTACAAGTAATTACATAATTTTGTTTTATTTTTTTTCCTCTTTATTTCTAGAAATATAAATATTTTTGGATCAGAAATAAATGAAAAACGAACCACGACAAAAGGCTTTATGAATTTATTGAATGGAAGCTTTGTGTAACTATCAAAATGGGAGCTTCACTTTATTTAATGCTACATATTCTATGAGTCATACGAAAAACACCAAGCACTGACATAATAATAATGATAACAACAACAACAATAATTAGTTCACTGGTAATGAACAGCTGATAATGATGATAATAATAATAATGATAATAATAATAATAATATAATAATAATAATAATAATAATAATAATAATAATAATAATAATAATAAAATAATTATAATAATAATAAAAAAATAATAATAATAATAAAAAAATAATAATAATAATAAAAATAAAATAATAATAATAATAAAATAATAATAATAAAATAATAATAATAATAATAATAATAATAAATAAATAAAAAAAAAATAATTATAATAATAATAAGGATGTACTTAAACAAGTGCCCCCCCCCCGACTGTGTTTCCTTATAACTTTCAGAAAAATGGATGTTTTTTTTAATGAAATTTTCTAATAAATACGCCTGAGATGATGTAGGTTACGATTAAGTTCTTTTATTTGCTTCAGTGATTTGATTGCGGCCATGCTGGAGCAGCGTATTTTGTCGAACAAATCAACCCCGGGACTTATTCTTTGTAAGCCTAGTACTTATTCTGTCGGTCACTTTTGCCGAACCGCCAGGTTACGGGGACGTAAACACCAGCATCGGTTGTCAAGCGATGTTGGGGTGACAGACACAGACACACAAACATATACACACACACGCATGTATATATATATATAGATATATATATATATATAATATATATATATATATATATACGACGGGCTTCTTTCAGTGCTATAGTAGAAGAAAACACTTGCCCAAGGTGCCACGCAGTGGGACTGAACCCGAGACCATGTGGTTGGTAAGCTAGCTACTTTACCACACAGCTACTCCTGAGCCTATATCGGAATTTCTTGTGAAAAACCTTTTGGTGATGAAATTCTGGCAATTTGCACGAGTCCGCTTTTTTTCCTCATAACTCAGAAAAAAAAAAAAACGTATTTTTAAATGAAATTTTGGTTTTCAGGGTGTGTTATTTTATTATATAGGAAGAATCTCATATGAATTAAAAAACAAAATAAAAGTGATCTTGTACACAAACATACTGACACAGAATTTGTTTTTAGAAATTTCAGGTTTCCTTTTGTAGCTGTAGGCGATGTGTGTCAGTATGAACTCACCAAATTTCTTTTCATATTGAATTCCGATATAATAGTAATTTACACACACTGTAAGGTATTTGTAGAAAATTTCATAACAAAATACCTATTTTCCTGAACGTTATGATGAAACAAAGCCAACCCATGAATTTTCTAAAACCTCTCACTTTCACCCTCGCAAAAAAGAAAAAAAAAAACACCCCAAATTCTTATCTAATCGGAATCTCCACCATCTGAAGCGTATTTTTAGAAAAAAAAATTCCATTTTTCCAGAAGTCACGAGGAAATAAAATCGATGTGTGTGTTTGTGGGGCACACTTGTGTAGGTATGTCAATAATATCGACCCCAGGGCGTAACTGGTACTTATTTAATCGACATCGAAAGGATGAAAGGCAAAGTCAATCCCGGCGGAATTTGAACTCAGAACGTAGCGACGAGCGAAATACCGCCAAGTATTTCGCCCAGCGTACTCACGATCCTGCCAGCTCGCTGCCTAAGGTGTGTCAATAATAATAATAATAATAATGGTTCGGATCTTTTCTGTAACAGGTCCCGAAAGGATGAAAGGCAAAGTCGACCGCGGCGGAATTTGAACTCAGGACGTAACGACGGACGAAATGTTTAGCGGTATTTCGTCCGGCGTAGTAACGATTCTGCCGACCCATTATTATTAATAAATAATGGTTTCATATTTTGGCACATCTGAGACCCCCTTCGGTCACGACACAGACCATGGGATTGCACCTAGAAAGTTACCCTCCCAGGCACAAGTTCGAGCAAGGTTGTTTATGGAAGACCAGCAGTCACCCATGCATACCGGCCTCCCCTCTCCACGCCACAGTGTTCTCCAAGGGAAAGGCAAAAGGGGCCGATACAGATTGGCACCTGTGATGTCGCAACTTATTTCTACAGCTGAGTGAACTGGAGCAACGTGAAATAAAGTGTCTTGCTCAAGAACACAACACGTAGCCCGGTCCGGGATTCGAGCTCACAACCTCACGATCGTAAGCTCGACGCTCTAACCACTGAGCCATCGCCTTCACATGGCCAGCAATTTCAGGGAGGGTGGGGTAAGTTGATTACATCGACCCTTAGTATTCAACTGGACTCCGAAAAGATGAAAGGTAAGGTCGACCTCGGATGAATATTAACAATGATGACGATGATGATGACGACGACGATGATGATTTTATTTATCATAAAAGGTTTACTTAATAATTAAAAAAAAAACATAAATGGATAAAACTGTGTGTGTGTGTGTAAACAGGTTTAACAAAAAGGTTTAATAATGTTGACGATGTGACTTTTCTTCTAAATGCTGACGAATATTACGTGTGTCTCGCTCTCCTTATTCAATGACGTTTCCTCTTGAGGCGGGAAAACCACGACTTTATAATCTCGATGGCTTCGCTGACGATTTTATTTACAGTAAATCTATCTCGGATCAGTTTTGACTTTCCTATTTTTTTTCTACAAACAATCAAAATAACAATAATTCTATTATCTTGTTGTTGCTGTTGTTGTTGTTCGTCTTCTTCTCCTCTCCCTCCTCCTCCTCCTCTTCCTTCCATAACTTGCGTCATTAAGGCGGGAAACAGCGGTGCTGCTACTGTTACTAACATTT